>NW_011494793.1:87694-95357 GCF_000754665.1 Bison bison bison | reverse complement strand
TAAGGAATCTCCACACTGTTCTCCATAGTGGCTGTACTAGTTTGCATTCCCACCAACAGTGTAAGAGGGTTCCCTTTTCTCCACACCCTTTCCAGCATTTATTATTTGTAGACTTTTGGATCGCAGCCATTCTGACTGGTGTGAAATGGTACCTCATAGTGGTTTTGATTTGCATTTCTCTGATAATGAGTGATGTTGAGCATCTTTTCATGTGTTTGTTAGCCATCTGTATGTCTTCTTTGGAGAAATGTCTATTTAGTTCTTTGGCCCATTTTTTGATTGGGTCATTTATTTTTTTGGAGTTGAGCTGTAGGAGTTGCTTGTATATTTTTGAGATTAGTTGTTTGTCAGTTGCTTCATCTGCTATTAATCCACGCACATATGGACACCTTATCTTTCACAAAGGAGGCAAGAATATACAATGGATTAAAGACAATCTCTTTAACAAGTGGTGCTGGGAAATCTGGTCAACCACTTGTAAAAGAATGAAACTAGAACACTTTCTAACACCATACACAAAAATAAACTCAAAATGGATTAAAGATCTAAACGTAAGACCAGAAACTATAAAACTCCTAGAGGAGAACATAGGCAAAACACTCTCTGACATACATCACAGCAGGATCCTCTGTGACCCACCTCCCAGAATATTGGAAATAAAAGTGAAAATAAACAAATGGGACCTAATAAACCTTAAAAGCTTCGGCACATCAAAGGAAAGTATTAGCAAGGTGAAAAGACAGCCTTCAGAATGGGAGAAAATAATAGCAAATGAAGCAACTGACAAAATTTTATTTTCAATTGGAGGATAATTGCTTTACAATATTGTGATGTACAACAATACATCAACATGAGTCCATCATAGGTATACATATGTCTCCGCCTTCTCGAACCTCCCTCCCACCTCCCTCCCCATTCCATCCTTCTAGGCTGTCACAGAGCCCTGGCTTTGGGTTCCCTGTGTCATACAGCAAATTCCCACTGGCTATCCTCTTTACATACGGTCATGTATATATTTTAATACTACTCTCTCAAGTCATCCCACCCTCTTCCTTCCCCACGGTGACCATAAGTCTGTTCTCTATGTTTGTGTCTCCTTTGCTGTCTTGTAGAAGTAGGATCATCAATATTATCTTTCTAGCTACCATATACATGTGTTTTATATGATATTTGTCTTTCTTATTCACTTCACTCTGCTCTAGGTTCATCTGCTTCATTAGAACTGATTCAAATATATTGCTTTCTATAGCTAAGTAATATTCCACTGTCTCTATGTACTACAATTTCTTCATCCATTCATCTGTTGATGGACATCTAGCTTGCTTGCATGTCCTAGCTATTATACATAGTGTTACAATGAACATTAGGGTACATGTGACTTTTTCAATTATGATTTCCTGAGGGTGTACAACCAGTAGTGAGATTGCTGGGTCATATGATAGTTTTCATTTTTATTCCTAGTTTTTTAAGGAGTTTCCATATTGGAGAAGTTGAAGGAGTGATGGATCTGACCCAACACTCATGGGTAGCTGTGAGCACAGGTTCTGGCACACAGCAGGGGCTGGGAAACGTTTGGGAAATAAAATAACTTGAACTAATATTTATTGATCATCCAAGTGGAGAATGGTCCTTCCTGGGAGAAAAGCTGAGTAAAGCTACCAGGCTGTGGTTCAAATGGAGTTTGGTTACTTATCATTGTTTCTCTACTGGCCACATCATGCTTGGCACATGGTGGGTGCTCAGCAAATATCTGTGAGCCAAATGAGAGAAGAGCTGCTGCTGCTGCTGCTAAGTCACTTCAGTCGTGTTCGACTCTGTGCGACCCCATAGACAGTAGCCCATTAGGCTCCTCTCCACAGTTAAAGAAAAAGCTCTATATGAGAGTAGAGGGAGGGGAGGTCACCTCCACCAAGTGCCTACAAACCAACGTCCTTACACGCATTGTGTCTCTCATCTGTATAATTCAGCCCCGTTTACAAAAGAGAGAATGAGGCCAAAGAGGCCAAGCCACATGTCCTAGTCACAGTGCCCCCTCCAGGCAAGATTGCAAGCTGCAGCTTCACTGTGACCTTGATTTCCCGCATTCCATCTCCAGGCTTAGTATTGACCCCATTCCGTGACTCTAGTCCCATTTCCTTATCTCTGGTCACACAGATGCAATAAGAAAGAATCTTTTCCTCAAGTCCTGGCTCCACTTCTTAGCTGAACATCTGTCCCTCTGCTGTCCTTTAGTGATATGTGCCGTGTCAGGGAAATTCCCTCAAATCCTGGGTCTTCTTGCTGTCCCAGGGGGTACAGCTTAGTGGAAAGCATTGGTTGAAACTTCAGTTCAGACTGGCATCTGCCCATGCCATCTAGCTGCCCTGGTCCTCTCCTGACCTTTCCTTCCAGCCACTCTCTCTCTGGGGGCTGGAAGGGTGTTCTCAGTTGCTGTCAAGCCCCTTCACAATTTGGCTCCAGAGATCTCTCTGCCTCCTCTAACCCAATTCTGAGCATCTCTCCATGGTTTTGCTCAGGATGGTTCCTGAGCCTGGGATTCCCTCCCTGACACCATGTACCCAAGGACTCTTGTTCATCCTTTTAAGTTCAGTTTAAATGGCACTTCCTCACCCCCCTGCCTACATAATAAAGTCCCAAGGGCACCATGCTGTCCTTCATTCATTTTTTGCTTAAATGCATATTTATTGAATATTTACTATGTGCAGAAAGCTTCTGAGTTTTGGCAAAACAACATGAAACCAGCGAGACACAAACCCTGCCCTCAGGAATTCCCACTCTCATGGGAGACTCTGATCCATAACCAGGCAACAACACCACCTTATGATAGGGGACTCCAGGGGAAGCTAGGTGACAGAAAGGCACCTTATCTGGTCAGCTTTGGTGCTATCATGGAAGGCTTCCTGTAAGAGGTGACATGTAATCTGAGACCAGTTGATTGAGGCAGAGGGGAATGAAGGGTGAGGTATGCCTGGGTTCCTGGGGTGAGAGAGAATCTGGCAAATTCAAAACTGAATTTCATTTTAGACTAGAGATATGAAGTGAGAGTGCTACATTGAATGAGGGGGAGGGAGTTGAGATTGGGAACTGGGGAAGCTAACAAGGACCAGACTGCACAGAACCCTGTAGAATGCAGAGAAGCATCTGGGCACCAGGGAGCCATGGCTGGTTCTAAGCAGAGGAAGGATGTTATCTGGTTAGTTTAGCAGGATTCCTCTACTTTTGTTTAGAAGTGAATGTAGAGATAAGGCCTGAAACAGAGAACTATATCATGAAGGATACTATTGCGGGTTAAAATGCTGTTGTTCAGTCACTAGATTGTGTCTGACTCTTTGTGACCCCATGGACTGCAGTACACCAGGCCTCCTTGTCCTTCACCATCTCCCAGAGTTTGCTCAAACTCATGTCCATTGCATCAGTGATGTCATTCAACCATCTCATCCTCTGTTGCCCCCTTCTCCTTCTGCCTTCATGCTTTCCCAACATCAGGGTCTTTTCCAAGGAGTCAGCTCTTCACTTCAGGTGGCCAAAGTATTGGAGCTTCAGCCTCAGCATCTGTCTTTCCAATGAATATACAGGGTTGATTTTCTTTAGGATTGAGTGACTTAGAAACTCATGCCCACTTGGCACCTGGAATGTGACCTCACTTGGAAATAGAGCCTCTGAAGATGTAATTATTTAAGGACCTCAAAATGAAATCATCCTCAGTTTTGTGTGGACTCTAATGACTTTTGTCCTCATAAAAGAGGAGACTTGCAGAGACACAAGGAGAAGTCCAGGTGAAGACATAGGCAGAGATTGCATTGATGCAGTTGAGTGTTGCCAGCGGCCACTAGGAGGGAGGCATGGAACATATTCTCCTTCAGAGCTTCCAGAAGAAGCATCTCTGACAAAACCTCAATTTTGGACTTCTGGCCTCTAGAACTGGAAGACAACAAATTTCTGGGGCTTCCCCGGTAGCTCAGTGGTAAAGAATAAATCTGCCAATGCAGGAGACACAGAAGACTCAGGTTCGATCCCAGGGTCAGGAAGCCCTCCTGGAGTAGGAAATGGCAACCCACTCCAGTATTGTTGCCTGGAGAACCCAAAGGACAGAGGAGCCTGGTAGGCTACAGTCCATGGGGTCACAGAGAGTCAGACATGACTGAGCACATGTGTGCACACCTTTAAGCTACCGAGTTTGTGATCATTCATTTTATCAGCCCTAGGACACTAATACATGGGTTGATGCTGTCCTCCAGGTTCTATGTGCTTTCACCAACCAGGCTGCGGTCTTGGAAATGAGAATGTGGAAAATGGGAAGAGAGCAAACACTGAGCTGCATTTTAGCCCAACAACCTGGAAGCCCGGTTGTTCATGGCTGTCAGGGCCTGACACTGTCTGTTTCTTCCCTCTCCAGTCCTTCAGTTTCAAGGGCCTAGGTCCAGAGCAAGTTCATGCTTTAGAGATTCCATTCTTGACCTAGCCCCTCTCCTTCCCACAGAGGTCAGACATTAGTCTCTCTGTTGGCACACTCCCTGTAGCTGGGAGCCAGAATTTCCCCACCAAAGTCCATGCAAGTATGGTCTTGGAGCTTTGTGCTGTCATCTGGGATGGCCCAGCGGTGCCTTATGTGGGGTGTGGATGGTCTTGGCCTTTTGAGCTGCAAGATCCACACTGGACCCTCCCAAGAAGGGAAGGAGCCCCTGGGTTGAGAGATTAGGGGAGGGGCACCTACTTCTTTTCTATTCCTTCCCTGGTCTAGTTGGGGGAGTCTTGTCACATCTATCTCTCAACCTAATCATCCCCTTTTGGTGCCACAGAATAGCCCAGCTCCTAGTGAAGAGGAAAAGTTAAAATTGTACATAACCTCCTGTTTGTTCTGCCTCTGTAACTCAGCTTGCTCCTTGCAAAGTAGTCTCAGAAAGTGGGGACTTACAGTACTACAAACTGGAGCTTATCTCACTCACCCTTTTCTTGCTCTTTGAAATTGCCCAGGCCCTGCAAGCCTGCTTAATCATGCCTGTTTGTGTAAAGGTCAGGCATGCCCCTCCCCATCTTGACTGCTGTTTCCACGTGTGTGAAACCCTTTAGTTTAAACCAGCCTGTTAGCAGCTAGTGTTTCTCACCCTAGTCTGTCTACAAAAACTCTGTAACCCCTTTGTTAGGGGCTCAGAGCTTGGAGTGTTAACTCCTCTGGGCCCGCCGGCTTAAAAACCTGAGTTCTCCAACTCTCCAAGTGCGGTGCTTGGTTTCTTGATTACTGGTTTCTGCAACACCAGCAGAGTACACAGGGCTGTCAGGGAAGGTTGCAGACTGATTGTACCTCTGTGGGTTGATCCCAGGGGAGCCTGATGTGTCCCGAAGTGCCCCCAAGGCTCCGACCTGACTCTGGGCCCTGAGGGAGCCCCTCCTGCATCCTGCACCAGGCTCCCCTGGGATGCCTTCAGAACATGTCTCTGGAGAAGAAAGGGATAAAGTGAGGGAGCAGCCTTCTGCCCCATCCACTTCCTTCTGAGCTCCCTGTGTGAGTGAGGGGGCCCAAGGCCTCCTCTGCTACCTCTTTAGAGCGTCTGGTGGCTGCCAATAAAGTGGAGTGGGCACCCCTGGATGCCTTCCTGGACGAGGTGATGTATGCCCCAGACAGGGGGTGGGTAACAGGAGTGTTCCCTGTGGATCTTAGTATCAGGAACCCAGCTGAACAAATTTCAGGGCAAGACGTGCCTGAGGAAAGGCTCCTTACTCCTGAATCCTCCACTGGGAACTCATGAGAAAAAGGGAAAGTGTTATTCACTCAGTTTGTCTGACTCTTTGCAACAGCATAGAGTATAGCCAGCCAGGCTCCTCTGTCCATGGGATTCGCCAGACAAGAATACTGGAGTGGGTTGCCATTTCCTTCTCTGGGGGTCTTCCCAAATCAGGGGTTGACCCCGGGTCTCCTGCATTGCAGGCAGATTCTTTACAATCTGAGCCATTAGGGACACTATGGCTGTCGCACAGATGTCAGAGTTCAAGGTGCCTATTGGTAACACAGGCATTAGTCATCTTCTTAGCAGCATCAAGCTGTGAGACTGTGAGTCTGAGTGCACTGCTGGGTGTGCAGACTATGTCTCTGCAGGGGCAGGTCCATTCTCGAGTGTGCGGTCTCTGCATCTCTAGAAGTGCACAGATCTTTGTATGACCCAGGTGCAGTCAGACTGCCGCATGCATATTTGCTTGCAGAAGAAAAAGCCTAAGGTACTGAGTGTTGAGGGGAGACATGAGTGGTGGAAGGCAGTCATGTGGAGGTGTGGGGACACCTGTGTGTAGTGTGTGTGAGACAGGGGCACACGGACCAGCTCTGTAAGGACAGGAAGGTGCCCACATTTCAGGAGAGCTGTCCTAAGGGGCCTCACCTTCTGTCTCACTCATGCCTAGGTGGAGGCTCACAGGCTGCCCAGAGCAAGAGGAGGGCCGCTGAACCAGAAAAGGTGCGTTCTCTCTCTTGGCTCAGGGCTGGCCTCAGGGCACTCTGAGGCTCTCTCTCTCCCTTTCTGGGGACCAGCTGGGCTGTGAGGAGGTAGTGCAGACGTACAAGTGAGCTGAAGGAGGATCATTTTACTTTATAAAAAAATGGAGGTGAAATTCACATACCAAAAATTAACCATTTTAAAGTGTACATTTCAGTGCCATTTAGTACATTCACACTGTGCAACCATTATTTGTGTCTAGTTATAAAATATTGTCATTACCCCAAAGGAAACCTTGTTCTCTTCTCTTTAGCTGTCATGCCCCATCCGCCCTGCTCCTGACCCCTGGCAACCTTTAATCTGCGTTTTGTTCCTACAGGTTTGCTGGTCACATATTTTGCAAAGTTGAGCTTGGCTTTTTCCACATAGTATGTTTACAAGTTTCATCCAAGTTGTAGCAGGTATCAGTACTGCAATTTTTTTTTTCTTTTTTGCTGCAAAAAAGAAAACTATATTTAAGTATGCAGTTTGTTAGGGTTAAATCTATTCATATTGTGTTGTGGCAGAATTCCAGATGTTTTTTCATCTTGCAAAACTAAAACTCTAAACCTGTTAAACAAAAACTCCCCATTTCCTCTCCCCGCAGCCCTTGGAAACTGCAATTCTACATTGTATTTCTCTGAATTTGACTACTTTAGAGACCTCATACGGTGGAATCATACAGGACTTCTTTTGGGGAGAATTGGCTGATTCCACTTAGCATAATATTGCTGAGGTTCATTCATGTTGTAGCATATCATGACACTTTCTTCCTTTTAAAGCTGAATAATATTTCATTAGAGGGATAGACCACATTTTGCTTACCATTCATCCAAGGATGAACATTTGGGTTGCTTCTGCCTCATGGCTATTGTGACCAGTGCTGCTACGAACAGTTCAGTTTAGTTCAGTTCAGTCACTCAGTCGTGTCCGACTCTTTGTGATCTCATGAATCGCAGCACGCCAGGCCTCCCTGTCCATCATCAACTCCCGGAGTTTACCCAAACTCATGTCCATCGAGTCGGTGATCATCCAGCCATCTCATCCTCTGTCATCCCCTTCTCCTCCTGCCCCCAATCCCTCCTAGCATCAGAGTCTTTCCCAATGAGTCAACTCTTCGCATGAGGTGGCCAACCTAGACAGCATATTAAAAAGCAGAGACATTACTTTGCCAACAAAGGTCTATCTAGTCAAGGCTA
>NW_011494793.1:78213-87594 GCF_000754665.1 Bison bison bison | reverse complement strand
TTTTGCAGGTACTCAGTCGTGTCCGACTCTTTGTGATCTCATGAATCGCAGCACGCCAGGCCTCCCTGTCCATCATCAACTCCCGGAGTTTACCCAAACTCATGTCCATCGAGTCGGTGATCATCCAGCCATCTCATCCTCTGTCGTCCCCTTCTCCTCCTGCCTCCAATCCCTCCCAGCATCAGGGTCTTTTCCAATGAGTCAACTCTTCACATGAGGTGGCCAAAGTATTGGAGTTTCAGCTTCAGCATCAGTCCTTCCAATAAACACCTAGGACTGATCTCCTTTAGGATGGACTGGTTGGATCTCCTTGCAGTCCAAGGGACTCTCAAGAGTCTTCTCCAACACCACAGTTCAAAAGCATCAATTCTTCAGTGCTCAGCTTTCTTTACAGTCCAACTCTTGCATCCATAAACGAATAAAGTAGTTCTAATTTTAATTTTATGAGGAATATCCATACTGTTTCTCACAGTTGTTGTACTCTTTTACAATGCCACCAATGGTGCACAGATTTTATAATTTTTTCCACAGTTTTACCATTTTAAATGGCACAATTCAGTGGCATTTAAGAAATTGACAATATTGTGGGACTGTCACCTCCATCCTGGAATGTGAAGTCAAGTGGGCCTTAGAAAGCATCACTATGAACAAAGCTAGTGGAGGTGATGGAATTCCAGTGGAGCTATTTCAAATCCTGAAAGATGATGCTGTGAAAGTGCTGCGCTCAATATGCCAGCAAACTTGGAAAACTCAGCAGTGGCCACAGGACTGGAAAAGGTCAATTTTCATTCCAATCCCAAAGAAAGGCAATGCCAAAGAATGCTCAAACGACCACACAATTGCACTCATCTCATATGCTAGTAAGGAGAAGGAAATGGCAACCCACTCCAGTGTTCTTGCCTGGAGAATCCCATGGACAGAGAAGCCTGGTAGGCTGCAGCCCATGGGGTCGCACAGAGTCGGACACGACTGAAGCGACTTGGTGGCAGTGGCATATAGTAGTAAAGTAATGCTCAAAATTCTTCAAGCCAGGCTTCAACAATACGTGAACTGTGAAATTCCAGATGTTCAAGCTGGTTTTAGAAAAGGCAGAGGAACCAGAGATCAAATTGCCAACATCTGCTGGATCATGGAAAAAGCAAGAGAGTTCCAGAAAAACATCTATTTCTGCTTTCTTGACTATGCCAAAGCCTTTGACTGCATGGATCATGATAAACTGTGGAAAATTCTAAAAGAGATGGGAATACCAGACCACGTGACCCTCTTCTTGAGAAATCTGTATGCAGGTCAGGAAGCAACAGTCAGAACTGGACATGGAACAACAGACTGGTTCCAAATAGGAAAAGGAGTACGTCAAGGCTGTATATTGTCACCCTGCTTATTTAACTTATATGCAGAGTACATCATGAGAAACACTGGGCTTGAAGAAGCACAAGCTGAAATCAAGATTTCTGGGAGAAATATCAATAACTTCAGATATGCAGATGACATCACCTTTATGGCAGAAAGTGAAGAGGAACTAAAAAGCCTCTTGATGAAAGTGAAAGTGGAGAGTGAAAAAGTTGGCTTAAAGCTCGACATTCAGAAAACTAAGATCATAGCATCCGGCCCAATCACTTCATGGGAAATAGGTGGGGATACAGTGTCAGACTTTATTTTTATGGGCTCCAAAGTCACTGCAGATGGTGATTGCAGCCATGAAATAGAAAGACACTTACTCCTTGGAAGGAAAGTTATGACCAACCTAGTTCAGTTCAGTCGCTCAGTAGTGTCTGACTCTTTGTGACCCCATGAATCGCAGCACGCCAGGCCTCCCTGTCCATCACCAACTCCCGGAGTTCACCCAGACTCACGTCCATCGAGTCAGTGATGCCATCCAGCCATCTCATCCTCTGTCATCCCCTTCTCCTCCTGCCCCCAATCCCTCCTAGCATCAGAGTCTTTCCCAATGAGTCAACTCTTCGCATGAGGTGGCCAACCTAGACAGCATATTAAAAAGCAGAGACATTACTTTGCCAACAAAGGTCTATCTAGTCAAGGCTATGGTTTTTCCAGTAGTCATGTATGGATGTGAGAGTTGGACTGTGAAGAAAGCTGAGCACAGAAGAATTGATTCTGTTGAACTGTGGTGTTGGAGAAGACTCTTGAGAGTCCCTTGGACTGCAAGGAGATCCAACCAGTCCATCCTAAAGGAGATTAGTCCTGAGTGTTCATTGGAAGGACTGATGTTGAAGCTGAAACTTCAATACTTTTGGCACCTGATGCAAAAAGCTGACTCATTTGAGAAGACCCTGATGCTGGGAAAGATTGAAGGCAGGAGAATGGGATGACAGGGGATGAGATGGTTGGATGGCATCACCAACTCAATGGACATGAGTTTGGGTGAACTCTGGGAGTTGGTGATGGACAGGGAGGCCTGGTGTGCTGCAGTTCATGGGGTCAGAAAGAGTCGAACACAACTGAGTGACTGAACTGAACTAAACTGATCACTTTTATTTAGGTCCAAGACATTTCATCACCCCAAAAGGAAATTTTGAACCCATTAACAATCACTCACCACTAAACCTGTCCTTATTCCCTGGCAACCACTAACCTGTTTTCTATCTTAATGTGTTTACTATTCTTGATATTTTAAATAAATGGAATCATACAATGATGTGTGGTCTTTTGTTACAGGACTCTTTCACTCAGCATAAATTCTTTTTTAAAATTTTAATTGTTAATTGGAGGATGATTACTTACAATATTGTGATGGTTTCTGCCATATATCAACATGAACCAGTCTTAGGTAGACATATGTCCCTGGTCTCTTAAACCTTCCTTGTACCTCTCTCCCCACTCCACCCCTCTAGGTTATCACAGAGAGCCAGATTTGCATTTCCTGCCTTACACAGCTAATTACCACTGGCTATCTATTTTACATATAATAATATACATGTTTCAATGCTATTCTCTCAAATCATCCCATCCTCTCCTTCCCTCACTGTGTCTAAAATCTGTTCTTTATGTCTGCATCTCCTCTGGTGCCCTCTAAAAGTAGAATCATCAGTATTATCTTTCTAGATTCCATGCTATGCTAAGTCACTTCAGTCGTGTCCAACTCTGTGCGACCCCACAGACGGCAGCCCACCAGGCTCCCCCGTCCCTGGGATTCTCCAGGCAAGAACACTGGAGTGGGTTGCCATTTCCTTCTCCAATGCATGAAAGTGAAAAGTGAAAGTGAAGTCGCTCAGTCATGTCCGACTCTTAGCGACTCCATAGATTGCAGCCTAACAGGTTCCTCCGTCCATGGGATTCTCCAAGCAAGAGTACTGGAGTGGGGTGCCATTATGCATTAATACATGATATTTATCTTTCTCTTTCTGACTTACTTCATTCTGTATAATATGCTCTAGGTTCATCTACTTCATTAGAACTGACTCAAATGCATTCCTTTTCACAGTTGCATAATATTCCACTGTATATATGTAACACAACTTCTTTATCCATTCATCTGTTGATTGACATCTAGGTTGCTTCCATGTCCTAGCTATTGTAAATGGTCACTCAGCATAAATTCTTTAAGGGTCACCCATGTAGTAGTATGTATCAGTTCTTTATTCATTTGTGTGGCTAAATGGTATTCCATTGTAGTGATATAGCTCATTTTGTTCATCCACTCATTCACTAATGCACTTTCCAGTTTTTCAAAGTACTTTATTTTGCATCAACCTTGCTTGTGGCAGAGAGAGAGAGAGAACCAGAGGGAGAGAGAGAACCAGAGGGAGTGATAGAAGTACAGCTGATGGAGCAGGTGCCTGGTTAACCTTATAAGCATAAGGTTATTGACAGGAGAGTGGCATAGAAGTTGAAGAGAGGCAGGGAGCTTCAGAGAATAGCACTGGGAAGTGACCAGAGAAAGAGAGCCCATCGGGGATCAGAGAACAGGACTTTATTGTGATGTCAGTCAGGACCACGTCCTGTGAGGGACTCATGCAAGTTAGACCACACAGCAGTAGTAGCTAAGAGCTTTAAGGTCCATTACCTCATTTAAGCACCACAGACGCTCTATGGAAAAAGGAATATTACTCCTTTTCCAGGTGAGCTGGTAAGTACGGTTGATGAGAGATAAACTGAGCCTAAGTCCTTTCCATGTGGTAGGGGACAGTTGGCTTCTAGCAGAAAGTTGAAATTAGGGGGTAGCCTGACCTTCAAATTTAGGAAGGAGTTGGTCTCATGAAGATGGGGATAAGCACAGAGCAACCAGCATGCTCAAAGACAGAAAAGCATGGTGGGGGTGGTCCTGCATGGAGTTAATTATAGTAATAATAGTAGTCTTATTGTTATTATCAGTATTTTTTAAATTCAGTTCTTGCTATGTGGCAGTATGTGTGTTAGGGCACTTAAGATGCACGATCATTATTATGAACACCATTTTGCAGATGGATTAAACATGGCTTGGAGAGATTAATGAGCCTCTCCAGGAAGTCTTCCCAGGTACGGCTCATTACAGCCTCTAAATTCCTTCCCACTGGGTCTTCACTCTCTCCTCAAGCAGGTATGCTGCCATGTTGGGGCTAAACTACACCTCCGTGTCTGAATTCATCCTCATCGGCTTCTCCACCTTCCCTCAGCATCTCCTGCCCGTCTTCTTCCTTCTGTTCCTGCTGATGTACCTGTTCACGCTGCTGGGGAACCTGCTCATCATGGCCACCATCTGGAGCGAGCGCAGCCTCCACACCCCCATGTACCTCTTGCTGTGCACCCTCTCCATCTCTGAGGTCCTCTACACCTTCGCCATCATCCCGCGCATGCTGGCCGACCTGCTCTCCACTGACCGCTCCATCTCTTTCACGGCCTGTGCCAGCCAGATGTTCTTCTCCTTCACGTTTGGCTTCACCCACTCCTTCCTGCTCACCGTCATGGGCTACGACCGCTACGTGGCCATCTGCCACCCCCTGCGCTACAACGTGCTCATGAGCCCCCGAGGCTGCGCCTGCCTGGTGGCCTGGTCCTGGGCTGGAGGCTCAGTCATGGGGTTGCTGGTGACATCTGCCGTTTTCCACCTCCCCTTCTGTGGTCTCAATGAGGTTCACCATTTTTTCTGCCACGTGCCTCCGCTAATGAAGTTAGCCTGTGGAAACAATGTACTGGGAGTGGCCCTGGGCGTGGGCCTAGTCTGTAGCATGGTCTTGTTGGGTTGCTTTCTCCTCATCCTGCTCTCTTACGCCTTCATCGTGGCCGCCATCTTGAGGATCCCTTCCGCCGAGGGCCGGCACAAAGCCTTCTCCACGTGTGCGTCTCATCTGACTGTGGTCGTTGTGCACTATAGCTTCGCCTCTGTCATCTATGTCAAGCTCACAGGTCTCCACTCTCAGCAAGGCAACATCTTGATAGCCATCACCTACACGGTCCTCACACCTTTCCTGAGCCCCATCATATTCAGCCTCAGGAATAAGGAGCTGAAGAACGCTATGAAGAAGACTTTCCTCAGCAAACTATCTTTCCAGCGTCTGAGTGGCCGGTGTGGAGGTGGTCAGAATATGGTAGAAAGATGAGCATACCCTCACCTGTAAATGGGATTAATAATGACTACCCTGCATGGCTGTTGTAAAGATTGGGGTGTGTGTGTGTGTGTGTGTGTGTGTGTCAGTGACAGTACCTATTACCTACTGAGTAGGTGCTCAATAAATATTAACTTTTTCTTCCCCCTACCTTGGTCTATGTGTCTGACAATTTTGTATTTTAATCAAGCAGCTTTGTTGAGATATAATTCACATATTGAAAGTACACAATTCAATTGGTCTTTAGTATATTTATAGAGTTATACAGTTGTCACCTTAATCATTTAAAAATAGTTTTGTCACTCTGAGAAGAAACCCATGTCCCTTCCTTTATTATCAATCACTTCCTACTTCTTCCCAATGCCCTTACCTCCCAGACTCAGGAAATGGCTTTGATGATTTATCTGTTTTGCCTATTCTGGATATTTCATATAAATGGAATCATACACAATGTGGTCTCTTTGAGTAGATCCTTTAATTTAGCACATAGTTCAAGGTTCTTCTATGTTGTAGAATGTACCAGAACTTCATTACTCTTTATTGCCAAATAGTAAGTATGGATAAGTATGGATGGTCTTCCCAGGCAGTGTTGGTGGTAAAGAATACGCCTGCCAATGCAGGAGACATGGGTTTGATCTCTGGGTCAGGAAGATCCCCTGGAGGAATGCATGGCTACCCTCTCCAGTATTCTTTCCTGGAGAAACCCATGGACAGAGGAGCCTGGTGGGTTACAGTCCAAAGGGTTGCAAAGAAGTTCCACAAATCAAATCTCAATCAAAATATGTAACTCTAGGAAATCCCTAGAAATCCATTGGTTAGGACTCAGCACTTTCACTACCAGGGCTTGGGTTCAGCCCCTGGTCAGGGAACTACGGGTGGATAGTGATAAGAGATAGAGTAGGATAAGTAAATAGTAGTTTGAAAGTCCCACTAGGGGATTGAATACAGAGACGGAACTTTAGGGGAGTTTAGGAGATTGTAAATTAATGACCACTCAATAAAAGAATCCGGTAACCAAGCCACAGTCCACACATGTAGTTAAAGCACAAGACAATAGATATACTGTCTATATCTTGTTACATAAAGTCAAGGAGTTAATGGACCTTGAAAAGTAGCATTTTTGAATGTAGCCAAGACAAGAATATAGGTGAAAGGAGCAAGAAATTAGGCAAAAGGGGGCATCATAGCATATGTTACCACACTTCTGCTAATATATATATGATTTAAATAGTGCCATGATAGTCCTGGTTAGACCATATATATGGTCAAAGGAAGAATTAAGGACCTAACCCTTGACATCTATCCCAAAATGAGAAAGAAGGTGGTCTCCCCCTCCTTTCTTTTCCTTTGATTATAAAAATGTAGCCCTCATTGTTCTCAGGGCTGCACTCCCTTGCCTGACTGCTTGTATCTCTCGCAAGCATCCTATGCTAATATACTCGTTCTTTGTCCATTGCCTTGTCTCCCTCTGAATTCTTTCTGTGATGAGACAAAAGAACCCGAGCTTCAGTAGGTCCTGACACCAGGTGAGCAGTTTCAATGAAAAGGTAGTGGGTTCAAGTCTGCTCCTCAGCTCCAGCTTGTGGGATCAAGCTCCTATCTGAGTGTGGCTGGGTTTGAGTCTCAGCCCATGGGTTCAAGCTCCAATATGAGTTTTGGCTGAGTGTGAGTCCCATTTGAGAAGGAGTGCAGTTTCAGTAGTACACCCTAAAAGGAATTTTAATGAATCTAGATTTTTGAATCATCCCATACATAGAATATATACTAAAACCATTAACAGATTTTTATCCTTGTGACTAGCAGTTAACTTTTACTTAGTATGGACTATGCTCCACATAGTCCCTGGTAAAAATCATATATATACATATATATGCATATGTACACACACACACACACACACACACACACACACATACTGGCTCCTTCTGCTTTATTTTCAGAGCAGTCCCCTCAGAGTTACTGAAAGGCTGTCTTCTGGGCTAAAATCCTCAGTAAGATCTTGAATAAAACTAAACTCACAACTCTCATGTGTGTTTTTCTTTAACACTTTTGGAGACCATGAAGGGACACAGAACAGACTTCTCTCCTTTGCCTGAACCCTATGAGTATCCAGAGCCTTGGTACCAGCAAGGGCTTCTTGTGTCTGTCCATCTTCTTGGCAAGTCCAGACTGGAGGGTTTCTTCTGGGCCTCAAATCTCTTGTCTTGAATGATTATCCTGAGATTTATTCAGTGGTTATAAACTCCTCACTGCAAGAAATGGATTTCCTTGAACTTAAACTCAAGAAGAGGTATCTGGATTCCCCAGTTGAAAGACACTGGGAAGGTTCTGACTGGGTGATTAGGTAAGGGCTGACCTGGTATCTTTCCTTGAATTGGTTACATTAACAGTTTGTCAGAATAAAAGTGAAAATATCATATGAGAGCCTTCAGATCTAAAGATAAGGGACATAGCTTCCACCAGCTGGTTGTGGCTTTCCCAACTAACTGAAAAAAGGAGAAAAGGAAAGATACACGCATTTGAATGCAGAGTTCCAAAGAATGGCAAGGAGAGAAAAGAAACCCTTCCTCAGTGATCAATGCAAAGAAATACAGGAAAACAATAGAATGGGAGAGACTAGAGATCACTTCAAGAAAATTAGAGATACCAAGGGAACATTTCATGTGAAGATGGGCTCGATAAAGGACAGAAATGGTATGGACCTAACAGAAGTAGAAGATATTAAGAAGAGATGGCAAGAATACACAGAAGAACTATACAAAAAAGATCTTCACGACCCAGATAATCACGATGGTGTGATCACTCACATAGAGCCAGATTCCTGGAATGTGAAGTCAAGTGGGCCTTAGAAAGCATCACTATGAACAAAGCTAGTGGAGGTGATGGAATTCCAGTGGAGCTATTTCAAATCCTGAAAGATGATGCTGTGAAAGTGCTGCACTCAATATGCCAGCAAATTTGGAAAACTCAGCAGTGGCCACAGGACTGGAAAAGGTCAGTTTTCATTCCAATCCCAAAGAAAGGCAATGCAAAAGAATGCTCAAACTACTGCACAATTGTACTCATCTCACACGCTAGTAAAGGAATGCTCAAAATTCTTCAAGCCAGACTTCAGCAATACGTGAACCGTGAATTTCCACATGTTCAAGCTGGATTTAGAAAAGGCAGAGGAACCAGAGGTCAAATTGTCAACATCCACTGGATCATGGAAAAAGCAAGAGAGTTCCAGAAAAACATCTATTTCTGCTTTCTTGACTATGCCAAAGCCTTTGACTGTGTGGATCACAATAAACTGTGGAAAATTCTGAAAGAGATGGGAATACCAGACCACCTGACCTGCCTCTTGAGAAATTTGTTTGCAGGTCAGGAAGCAATAGTTAGAACTGGACATGGAACAACAGACTGGTTCCAAATAGGAAGAGGAGTACATCAAGGCTGTATATTGTCACCCTGCTCATTTATCTTATATGCAAAGTACATCATGAGAAACGCTGGACTGGAAGAAACACAAGCTGGAATCAAGATTGCAGGGAGAAATATCAATAACCTCAGATATGCAGATAACACGACCCTTACGGTAGAAAGTGAAGAAGAAATAAAGAGCCTCTTGATGATAGTTGAGAGTGAAAAAGGTGGCTTAAAAATCAACATTCAGAAAACTAAGATCATAGCATCTGGTCCCATAACTTCATGGCAAATAGATGGGGAAACAGTGGAAACAGTGTCAGACTTTATTTTTCAGGGTTCCAAAATCACTGCAGATGGTGACTGCAGCCATGAAATTAAAAGACGCTTACTCCTTGGAAGGAAAGTTATGACCATCCTAGATAGCATATTC
>NW_011494793.1:70041-78113 GCF_000754665.1 Bison bison bison | reverse complement strand
CATGGAACAACAGACTGGTTCCAAATAGGAAAAGGAGTTTGTCAAGGCTGTATATTGTCACCCTGTTTATTTAACTTCTATGCAGAGTACATCATGAGAAACGCTGGACTGGAAGAAACACAAGCTGGAATCAAGATTGCAGGGAGAAATATCAATAACCTCAGATATGCAGATAACACGACCCTTATGGCAGAAAGTGAAGAGGAACTAAAAAGCCTCTTGATGACAATGAAAGTGGAGAGTGAATAAGTTGGCTTATAGCTCAACGTTCAGAAAATGAAGATCATGGCATCCGGTCCCATCACTTCATGGGAAATAGATGGGGAAACAGTGGAAACAGTGTCAGACTTTATTTTTCAGGGTTCCAAAATCACTGCAGATGGTGACTGCAGCCATGAAATTAAAAGACGCTTACTCCTTGGAAGGAAAGTTATGACCATCCTAGATAGCATATTCAAAAGCAGAGACATTACTTTGCCCACAAAGGTTCGTCTAGTCAAGGCTATGGTTTTTCCTGTGGTCATGTATGGATGTGAGAGTTGGACTGTGAAGAAGGCTGAGTGCCGAAGAATTGATGCTTTTGAGCTGTGGTGTTGGAGAAGACTCTTGAGAGTCCCTTGGACTGCAAGGAGATCCAACCAGTTCATTCTGAAGGAGATCAGCCCTGGGATTTCTTTGGAAGGAATGATGCTAAAGCTGAAACTCCAGTACTTTGGCCACCTCATGGGAAGAGTTGACTCATTGGAAAAGACTCTGATGCTGGGAGGGATTGGGGGCAGGAGGAGAAGGGGGCAACAGAGGATGAGATGGCTGGATGGCATCACTGACTCGATGGACGTGAGTCTGAGTGAACTCCGGGAGTTGGTGATGGACAGGGAGGCCTGGCGTGCTGCGATTCATGGGGTTGCAAAGAGTCGGACACGACTGAGCGACTGATATGATCTGATCTGAATGGTATGTCTACTTAAAAACAATTTTTGAAACTGTAGAATTTTGATAAGTTAAATATTAGAAATTTATTGAATATTTAGATCATTCCCAGATAAAATGATACTGAAACATTAATTATGGAACATAAGCTTTATTTTTAAAGAGAAACTATTTTTATGGCTATTAATAAATATGCTTGGCTCCACACTGAGAAGCTTTCTATAAGAAAGCTTGCTTTTAAAAATTATAAATAGCATTTAACATTTTTCTAATCTATAGAATACTAAAGTAAAAGACAGTTTATAATTGCATACTTCTTAATTTTCATTTTAGGTTTTAAAGGTTAAGGATTCTAACTAATACATATAATCAAAACTACCATTGTTTTTTTTTTTTTTAAAGACTTTGTGTGGAAAAAAATGTATAAGGAATGGAAATGTATTTTGTTAAAAGGAAAGAAAATAATTTTGTCCTAAAGAGAGGTTATGAAAGAGAGAGAGAGAAATACACAAAGTATAAGACAAAATCTGAAGATAATCTGAGTTATAAAAGGTTTATGAGAAAGCGATGCTGAGAAAAAACAATCAGGACTGAATAAGATTAGGATAAATTTAGTTGAGTAAATTAATTTTTAAAGTTGAAGTATAGATTTACAAAATAAATATTTGTTTCAGGAGTGCAATATAGTGATTCAGTATTTTTATAGATTACATTCTAAGTAAACAAAAAATACTGGCTATATATTCCCTGTGATGTATATGTATTTTTGTAGTTTACTTACTTGTATTTTATACATAGTAGTTTTTACCTCTTAATCCCTTACCCCTGTATTGCCCCTTCCCTCTTCCCACTCCCCAGTGGGAACTGCTAGATTGTTCAATCTGTATGTTTCTGTTTTGTTATATTTATTTCTTTGTTTTATTTTTTAGATTCCACATATATGTGGTAACATAGGTATTTGTCTTTCTTTGTCTAAGAAAGCATAATACTAAGCATAATATCCTCCAGGCCCATCAATGTTGTTGCAAAGGCAAAATTTTATATTTTTAATTGCTGAGTAATATTCCATTCCATATATACACCACATCTTTATCCACTTACCTGTTGAGGAACACTTAAGTTGCTTCCATATCTTGGCTATTACAAATAATGCTGCTATTGACACTGGGGTGAAAATATCTTTTCAAATTAGTGCTTCGCTGTCTTCAGATATATACCCATGAGTGGAATTTCTGGATCACATGGTAGTTCTACTTTGTTTCCTTGAGAAACCTCCATACTGTTTGCTTCCCAGTGGCTCAGCGGTAAAGAATCTTCCTGCAATGTTAGAGTTGCAGGAAATGAAAGTTTGATCCCTGGGTCAGGAAGATCCCCTGGAGAAGGCATGGAAACCCACTCCAGTATTCTTGCCTGTAGAATCCCATGGACAGAGGAACCTGGTGGGCGGCAGTCTATAGGGTCACAAGGAGTTGGACACGACTGAAGCAATTTAGCATGCACGCAGGCCATATGTTTTCCATAGGGGCTGCACCAATATACAGGGTACTAGGGTCCCTTTCAGAGAAGGCTATGGCACCCCACTCCAGTACTCTTGACTGGAAAATCCCATGGACGGAGGAGCCTGGTGGGCTGCAGTCCATGGGGTCGCAAAGAGTCGGACACGACTGAGCGACTTCACTTTCACTTTTCACTTTCATGCATTGGAGAAGGAAATGGCAACCCACTCCAGTGTTCATGCCTGGAGAATCCCAGGGATGGGGGAGCCTGGTGGGCTGCCGTCTATGGGGTCGCACAGAGTCGGACACGTCTGAAGCGACTTAGCAGCAGCAGCGGGGTCCTTTTCCTCCACAGCCTTGCCAACACTTGTTATTTGTAGACCTTTGACAATAGCAATTCTGACCGGTGTAAGATGATATCTCACTGATGTGTTGGTTTGCATTTCTCTAGTTGAACACCTTTTCATTGGTCCCTTGGCCATAGGTATATCTCCATTGGAAAACTGTATTTTTGGTCTTCTGCCCATTTAAAAATCAAGTTTTTGGTTTTTTTTTGAGATGTGTGAGTTGCTCATATATTTTGAATATTAACTCTTTATTGGTCATATTATTTGCAAGTACTTTCTCCTATATCATAGGTTGTCTTTTTGTTTTGTTGAGTCTTTTAAGTCAGTCCCATTTGCTTATTTATTTATTTTTTTTTCCAAGCAGACTATTCCAAGAAAATATTGCTGTGATTTATGTCAAATCTGTTCAGCCTATGTTCTCTTCTAGGAGTTTTATGGTTTCAGGGACCCATTCATAACACATTATAAATTTATTTTTTTATGTGGTGCAAGAAACTGTTCTAATTTTATTATTTACATATAGCTGTCCCATTTCCCCAGCACCACTTATTAAAGACACTGTGTGTATATATGTATATAAATGTGTGTGTGTGTGTATACAACATTGTTTATATATAAATAGCATCACTTATTAAAGACACTGTTTACATATAACATATATATATATTTATGTTGAGTGATGCTAAAGCTGAAACTCCAGTACTTTGGCCACCTCATGCAAAGAGTTGACATATTGGAAAAGACTCTGATGCTGGGAGGGATTGGGGGCAGAAGAAGGGGACAACAGAGGATGAGACGGCTGGATGGTGTCACTGACTCGATGGACATGGGTTTGGGTGAACTCCGGGAGTTGGTGATGGACAGGGAGGCCTGGCGTGCTGCAATTCATGGGGTCACAAAGAGTTGGACATGACTGAGCGACTGAACTGAACTGATATGTTGAGTAGTACTTAGTTTTCCCATATCTTAGCTATTGTATTATAAATAATGTTGCTATGGATATTGGGGTGCAAGTATCTTTTTTAATCAGTGTTTTTGTTTTCTTTGGCTATATACTCAGCAGTGAGGTTTCTGGGTCATGTGGTATTTCTATTTGTAGTTTTTGAGGAACCTCCATACTGTTTTCTGTACTGGTTACACCAACTTACATTCTCACCAACAGTGTACTAGGGTTCCCTTTTCTCTACATCCTCACTAACATTGGCCATTTATAGACATTTTGATGATATTCTTCTTACAGGTATGAGGTGATATTCATTGTGGTTTTGATTTGTAGGTCTCTGATGATTAGTGATGTTATGTATTTTTTTCATTTGCCAATTTGTCATCAACATATCTCCTTTGGAAAATTTTTATTCAGATCATCTGACAATTTTGAACTGGATTCTTTTTTACATTGAGTTGCATGAGCTATTTATAAATTTTAGATATTAACCACTTATTGGTTATATCATTTGCAAATATTTCTCCCACAAAGTAGTTTGTCTTTTTAGTTTGTTAATGATTTCCAAATCCTAAAAGACTATGCTGTGAAAGTGCTGCACTCAATATGCCAGCAAATTGCGCAAACTCAGCAGTGGCCACAGGACTGGAAAAGGTCAGGTTTCATTCCAATCCCAAAGAAAGGCAATGCCAAAGAGTGCTCCATCTACGGCACAATTGCACTTATCTCACAAGCTAGTAAAGTAATGCTCAAAATTCTCCAAGCCAGGCTTCAGCAATACGTGAACCGTGAACTTCCACATGTTCAAGCTGGATTTAGAAAAGGCAGAGGAACCAGAGATCAAATTGCTAACATCTGATGGATCATTGAAAAAGCAAGGGAGTTCCAGAAAAGCATGTATTTCTGCTTTATTGACTATGCCAAAGCCTTTGACTGTGTGGGTCACAATAAACTGTGGAAAATTCTTCAAGAGATGGGAATACCAGACCACCTCACTTGCCTCTTAAGAAACCTGTATGCAGGTCAGGAAGCAAGAACTGGACATGGAACAACAGACTGGTTCCAAATAGGAAAAGGAGTATGTCAAGGCTGAATATTGTCACCCTGCTTATTTAACTTATATGCAGAGTACATCATGACAAACGCTGGGCTGGAGGAAGCACGAGCTGGAATGAAGATTGCCAGGAGAAATATCAATAACCTCAGATATGCAGATGACACCACCCTTATGGCAGAAAGTGAAGAGGAACTAAAAAGTCTCTTGATGAAAGTGGAAGAGGAGAGTGAAAAAGTTGGCTTAAAGCTCAACATTCAGAAAACTAAGATCATGGCATCTGGTCCCATCACTTCATGGGAAATGGATGGGGAAAGAGTGTCAGACTTTATTTTTTGGTGCTCCAAAATCACTGCGGATGGTGATTGCAGCCATGAAATTAAAAGATGCTTACTCCTTGGAAGGAAAGTTATGACCAACCTAGATAGCATATTAAAAAGCAGAGACATTACTTTGCCAACAAAGGTCTGTCTAGTCAAGGCTATGGTTTTTCCAGTGGTCATATATAGATGTGAGGGTTGGACTATAAAGAAAGCTGAGCACCAAAGAATTGATGCTTTTGAACTGTAGTATTGGAGAAGACTCTTGAAAGTCCCTTGGACCCCACGAAGATCCAACCAGTCTATCCTAAAAGAGATCAGTTCTGGGTGTTCATTGGAAGGACTGATGTTGAAGCTGAAGCTCCAATACTTTGGCCACCTGATGTGAAGAGCTGACTCATTTGAAAAGACTCTGATGCTGGGAAAGATTGAGGGCAGGAGGAGAAGGGGACAACAGAGGATGAAATGGTTGGATGGAATCACCAACTCAATGCACATGGGTTTGGGTGGACTCCGGGAGTTGGTGATGGACAGGGAGGCCTGGTGTGCTGCGGTTCATGGGGTCACAAAGAGTCGGACACGACTGAGTGACTGAACTGAACTGAACTTCCTCTCTTAATGTTGTGTTTATCACAATAAACTTCCCTCTTAAAACTACTTTTGCTGTATTCCAAGTTGTGTTATGTTGTTATCCATTTACATTCAGCTCAAGATAATTTTTAACTTCTCTTTTGGTTTCTTTATTGACCCAATAGTTGTTTAACAAATTAATCTCTTGGACCAAACAACTTCACAGAGGAATTCAACCAAATATATAAGGAAGACTAATACCTATCCTTCTCAAAATACTGCAAAAAAAGTAAAGAGGATGGAACACTCCAAACTCATCCTAAGAGTCCATAATTACCCTGATACCAAAACCAGATGAAATCACTACAAGGAAAAGAGAAAGCTGCAGGTCAATATCCATGATGATACAGATGAAAATCCTCAAAAATATTAGCAAACCAAAATTAACAATTTATAAAAAGGATTATACATGACTATCAAGTTGGATTAATTCCAGGTTCAATATCCACACACCAACCAGTGTGATACACCACATACACAAAAGAGAGGATAAAACTCACATTATCTCATTAGAAGCAGAAAAAATTGACAAAGTTCAACATCCATTCATGATTAAAAATTTTCATCAAAGTTGGTATAGAAGGAACATATCTCAACATAATGAAGACCATTTGTAACAGTCCCACTGCTAACATTACAACTGAATGAAAAGTTGAAAACTATTCCTCTAAAATCAGAATCAGGACAAGGATGACCACTCTTGCCACCTCTATTTGACATAATATTGGAAATCCTAGATACAGCAATCAGACAAGGAAAAGATATAAAAGCATCCAAAGTAGAAAAGAAAAGTAAAAATTTCTCTATTTGCAGATGATATAGCACTACATATATATAAAATCTTAAAATCACTACTTAAAAAAAATCAGAACTAGTAAATGAATTCAGTAGATTTGTAACTTAAAAGACTAATTTATCTTAGTTATCTAACTTATAAGACTAAGTTATTTTAGTTACCTAACTTACAAGACTTAGAAATCTGTTGCTTTTCTTTATACCAAAATCACATCAAAAAGAATAAAATAACCTGGAATAAACTTAACCAAAGAGGTAAATGACTTTTTTCTCTGAAAACTATAAAATACTGATGAAAAAAATTGAAAATGCGACCAAAAAATTGAAAGATAACCCATGTTCATGGATATAAGAATAATATTGTTTTAAAGTCTATACTACCAAAAGCAATCTATAATATATAATGGAGAAAGACAATCCGGGAAAACTGGACAACTGTAAAACAATGAGATCAAAACATTCTCTAACACTATATTAAAAATTAATATTGGGTTAAATGTCTTTATGTAAGATCTGAAGCCATAAAACTCTTAGTAGAAAACAGGCAGAAAAAATTTATGGCACTTTGCCATAAATCATAGCAATATTTTCTTGGTTCAGTCTCCTACAGCAGAATAAATAAAAGAAAAATAAACAAATGGGACCTAATTAAGTGTAAAAGCTTTTGCACAGCAATGGAAATAATTCAATTCAGTTCAGCTGCTCAATCATGTCAAACTATGTGACCCCATGGCATGCCAGGCCTCCCTGTCCATCACCAACTTCAGGAGTTTACTCCAACTCATGTCCATTGAGTCGGTGATGCCATCCAACCATCTCATCCTCTGTCATCCCCTTCTCCTCCTGCCCTCAATCTTTCCCAGCATCAGGTCTTTTCAAATGAGTCCACTCTTCACATCAGGTGGCCAAAGTATTGCAGTTTCAGCTTCAGCATCAGTCCCTCCAGTGAACACCCAGTACTGATTTCCTTTAGGATGGACTGGTTGGATCTCCTTGAGGTCCAAGGGACTCTCAAGAGTCTTCTCCAACACCACAGCTCAAAAGAATCAATTCTTCTATAAAACTCAACTTTCTTTACAGTCCAACTCTCACATCCATACTTGACTACTGGATAAAGCATAGCCTTGGCTAGACGGACCTTTGTTGGCAAAGTAATGTCTCTGCTTTTTAATATGCTGTCTAGGTTGGTCATAACTTTCCTTCCAAGGAGTAAGCATCTTTTAATTTCATGGCTGCAATCACCATCCGCAGTGATTCTGGAGCCCCCAAAAATAAAGTCAGCCACTCTTTCCCCATCTATTTCCCATGAAGTGATGGGACCAGATGCCATGATCTTAGTTTTCTGAATGTTGAGCTTTAAGCCAACTTTTTCACTCTCCTCTTCCACTTTCATCAAGAGACTTTTTAGTTCCTCTTCACTTTCTGCCATAAAGGTGGTGTCATCTGCATATCTGAGGTTATTGATATTTCTCCTGGCAATCTTCATTCCAGCTTGTGCTTCCTCCAGCCCAGCGTTTCTCATGATGTACTTTGCATATAAGTTAAATAAGCAGGGTG
>NW_011494793.1:68165-69511 GCF_000754665.1 Bison bison bison | reverse complement strand
TTTTCCAAATTTGCTGGCATATTGAGTGCAGCACTTTCACAGCATCATCTTTCAGGATTTGAAATAGCTCAACTGGAATTCCATCACTTCCACTAGCTTTGTTCATAGTGATGCTTCCTAAGGCCCACTTGACTTCACATTCCAGGATGTCTGGCTCTAGGTGAGTGATCACACCATCGTGATTATCTGCGTCATGAAGATCTTTTTTGTACATTTCTTCTGTATATTCCTGCCACCTCTTCTTAATATCTTCTGCTTCTGTTAGGTCCCTACCATTTATTTTCTTTATTGAGCCCATATTTGCATGAAATATTCCCTTGGTATCTCTAATTTTCTTGAAGAGATCTCTAGTCTTTCCCATTCTACTGTTTTCCTGTATTTCTTTGCACTGATCCCTGAGGAAGCTTTCTTTTCTCTCCTTGCTATTCTTTGGAACTCTGCATTCAAATGGGCATATCTTTGCTTTTCTCCTTTGTTTTTCGCTTCCCTTCTTTTCACAGCTATTTGTAAGGCCTCCTCAGACAGCCATTTTCCTTTTTTGCATTTCTTTTTCTTGGGGATGGTCTTGATTCCTGTCTCCTGTACAGTGTCACAAACCTCCATCCATAGTTCATCAGGCACTCATCTATCAGATCTAGTCCCTTAAATCTATTTCTCAGTTCCACTGTATAGTCAGTGGAAGGCAATGGCACCCCACTCCAGTACTTTAGCCTAGAAAATCCCATGGACGGAGGAGCCTGGTAGGCTGCAGTCCATGGGGTTGCAATGAGTCGGATACGACTGAGCAATTTCCCTTTCACTTTTCACTTTCATGCATTGGAGAAGGAAATGGCAACCCACTCCAGTGTTCTTGCCTGGAGAATCCCAGGGATGGGGAAGCCTGGTGGGTTGCCGTCTATGGTGTCGCACAGAGTCGGACACGACTGAAGCAACTTAGTAGTAGCAGTATAGTCATAAGGGATTTGATTTAGGTCATACCTGAACAGTGTAGTGGTTTTCTCCACTTTCTTCAATTTCAGTCTGAATTTGGCAATAAGGAGTTCATGATCCGAGCCATCGTCAGCTCCTGGTCTTGTTTTGGCTGACTGTATAGAACTTCTCCATCTTTGTTTTTTTTTTTTTTTAATTTTATTTTATTTTTAAATTTTACAATATTGCATTAGTTCTGCCAAACATTGAAATGAATCCGCCACAGGCATACCCGAGCTCCCCATCCTGAACCCACCTCCCTCCTCTCTCCCCTACCCTCCCTCTGGGTCGTCCCAGTGCACCAGCCCCAAGCATCCAGTACCGTGCATCGAACCTGGACTGGCGACTCGTTTCATACATGATATTATACATGTTTC
>NW_011494793.1:63582-65296 GCF_000754665.1 Bison bison bison | reverse complement strand
TTTCTCCTGTAATTGAGATCTAATCTTACTGCATTGTGGTCAGAAAAGATGCTTGGAATGATTTCTATTTTTTTGAATTTACCAAGGCTAGATTTATGGCCCAGGATGTGATCTATCCTGGAGAAGGTTCCGTGTGCGCTTGAGAAAAAGGTGAAATTCATTGTTTTGGGATGAAATGTCCTATAGATATCAATTAGGTCTAACTGGTCTATTGTATTGTTTAACGTTTGTGTTTCCTTGTTAATTTTCTGTTTAGTTGATCTATCCATAGGTGTGAGTGGGGTATTGAAGTCTCCCACTATTATTGTGTTATAGTTAATTTCTCCTTTCATACTTGTTAGCATTTGTCTTACATATTGTGGTGCTCCCGTGTTGGGTGCATATATATTTATAATTGTTATATCTTCTTGGATTGATCCTTTGATCATTATGTAGTGACCATCTTTGTCTCTTTTCACAGCCTTTGTTTTAAAGTCTATTTTATCTGATATAAGTATTGCTACTCCTGCTTTCTTTTGGTCCCTATTTGCATGGAAAATCTTTTTCCAGCCCTTCACTTTCAGTCTGTATGTGTGCCCTGTTTTGAGGTGGGTCTCTTGTAGACAATATATGTAGGGGTCTTGTTTGTGTATCCATTCAGCCAGTCTTTGTCTTTTGGTTGGGGCATTCAACTCATTTATGTTTAAGGTGATTATTGATAAGTTTGATCCCTGTTGCCATTTACTTTATTGTTTTGGGTTCGAGTTTATACACTGTTTTTGTGTTTCCTGTCTAGAGAATATCCTTTAGTATTTGTTGGAGAGCTGGTTTGGTGGTGCAGAATTCTCTCAGCTTTTGCTTGTCTGAAAAGCTTTTGATTTCGCCTTCATACTTGAATGAGATCCTTGCTGGGTACAATAATCTGGGCTGTAGGTTATTTTCTTTCATCATTTTAAGTATGTCTTGCCATTCCCTCCTGGCTTGAAGAGTTTCTATTGAAAGATCAGCTGTTATCCTTATGGGAATTCCCTTGTGTGTTATTTGTTGTTTTTCCCTTGCTGCTTTTAATATTTGTTCTTTGTGTTTGATCTTTGTTAATTTGATTAATATGTGTCTTGGGGTGTTTTGCCTTGGGTTTATCCTGTTTGGGACTCTCTGGGTTTCTTGGACTTGGGTGATTATTTCTTTCCCCATTTTAGGGAAGTTTTCCACTATTATCTCCTCAAGTATTTTCTCATGGTCTTTCTTTTTGTCTTCTTCTTCTGGGACTCCTATGATTCGAATGTTGTAGCGTTTAATATTGTCCTGGAGGTCTCTGAGATTGTCCTCATTTGCTTTAATTTGTTTTTCTTTTATCCTCTCTGATTCATTTATTTCTACCATTCTATCTTCTAATTCACTAATCCTATCTTCTGCCTCTGTTATTCTACTATTTGCTGCCTCCAGAGTGTTTTTAATTTCATTTATTGCATTATTCATTATATATTGACTCTTTTTTATTTCTTCTAGGTCCTTGTTAAATCTTTCTTGCATCTTCTCAATCCTTGTCTCCAGGCTATTCATCTGTGATTCCATTTTGATTTCAAGATTTTGGATCAATTTCACTATCATTATTCAGAATTCTTTATCAGGTAGATTTCCTATCTCTTCCTCTTTGGTTTGGTTTGGTGGGAATTTATCCTGTTCCTTTATCTGCTGGGTATTCCTCTGTCTCTTCATCTTGTTTAAATTGTTG
>NW_011494793.1:62149-63025 GCF_000754665.1 Bison bison bison | reverse complement strand
TACAGTAGTTTCAAAACTTCTCCTTCTATACAGCACCATTGATAAAACATCTACGTTAAAGATGAAAAGTTTCTCCACCATGAGGGTCACCCAGAGAGGTTCACAGCATTACATGGAGAAGAGAAGAGGGAGGAGGGAGTTAGAGGTGACCCGGATGAGATGAGGTGGAATCAATAGAGGAGAGTGTGGGCTAGCCAGTAATCACTTCCTTATGTGCACTCCACAACTGGACCACTCAGAGATGTTCACGGACTTATACAGAGAAGAGGAGAAGGAGGAAGGAGGCAGAGGTTGCCAGGAGGGTAAAAGGAGGGAATGAAAAGGAGAGAGACAGATCCAGCCAGTAATCAGTTCCCTAAGTGTTCTCCACCATCTGGAACACACAGAAATTCACAGAGTTGGGTAGAGTAGAGAGGGGTTAGGGAGGAGACACAGGCGACCTGGTGGAGGAAAAGGAGAGTCCAAAGGGGAAGAGAGCAGTCAAGCCAGTAATCTCGCTCCCTAGAGAAAAATGGGTATTGAAGATTGGGTCCTTAAAGGTACAAAATTGGTAACAAATACATAAAAGCAAAAATTAAAAATCTAGAGTAGAGTTTGGAATTTCAAAAATACAATGTTAAAGAAAAGAAGAAATAAAAGAAAGAGAGAAAAAACAAAACAAACAAACAAACAAACAAAAAGTCACAAAAGTTATAAAGAAAATATAGGTATAAAATTGATAACAAATACCAAAAAGCAAAAGTTAAAAATCTAGAGTAGAGTTTGAAATTTCAAAAATACAATGTTAAAAAAAAAGAAAGAGAGAAAAAACACACACACACACACACACACAATACGCAAAAATTATAAAGAAAATATAGGTACAAAATTGATAAC
>NW_011494793.1:53399-60296 GCF_000754665.1 Bison bison bison | reverse complement strand
GAAGAGTTGGATTACTTTTCTGGGTGCCTGGATGTCCTCTGCCGGCATTCAGAAATTGTTTTGTGGAATTTACTCGGCGTTTAAATGTTCTTTTGATGAATTTGTGGGGGAGAAAGTGTTCTCCCTGCCCTACTCCTCCGCCATCTTAGCTCCTCCCCCTACTTGCTTTTTTTTTTAAACATATTTTCTTCTCTCTAAACATTAGGTCTTTTTTTTTTTCATTTCTTCCTTTTCTGTCTTCAGAGAATTGACTAGCTTTGGTTATAATTGTAGGGATAAGTGATAGCACGTTGATCACTACATTCTTTCAATTCTAAATAAATTTTCCTGCAAGTGACCACAGATGTAGAATCTCTGTGACATTTCAAATTCCAGGGATAATAGCTATGTGACTGACTTTGAGATAAAACTTAAGTGAGCAGATAACTCCACATTTCCTGAGCAAATTTTGTCTACTTTCTGCTCTTTAAAAGACTAGAGTTTCAGATGATATTCCTTGGCCAATGTGAGCCCTAAGCTTAACCTCACATTCATATTGACCACACGACCTAACTCTTCTTGGTATAGATGTGTTCTACCAAATATTGTATGCTTTTTTTTAATATAATTTCTAAATTATTAGGTCTACAAACTGCATATTTTCTCAATGTGTTTATGATAATGTCACCTGTTAACAAAATGTCACCTAATACCGTATCACTCAATAATGAAATGTTATGTTAATGAATTGAGAAGGAACTCGCCAGAAATTTAAAAGAGTTTATACCTGTGGCAGATTCATGTTAATGTATGGCAAAACCAATACAATATTGTAAAGTAATTAACCTCCAATTAAAATAAATTAATTTATATTTTAAAAAAATTTAAAAGAGGTTTTCATAGAACATTAAGTCAAAGCCTAAAGTTTTCCCTCAAGTATCCACTTGATGTTTTCATTTACATTTTGTTCCAGGGGAAATAGAACTTTCCAAACTGTCTCTTTACAGTTGTAGCAGGACAGAAGTGGTTTGTACTACAATAACCATATGTATCGTACTGTCTGATTTATGTTAGGAAAAGAACATGTTTCAAAGATAAACCTCAGAAGTATCATTTCGATGCTTTTATCCCATTAAGACACTACTTTTCCTGCTTAACACTGTAATCTTCTGGAAGAATAGCCCCTTGCCAAAATGGCTCTTCATCCACACTGTGTATTTGGTTTTGTTTTTGTGTTTTGCATTCATATCAAAATGAATTTAAATATGAATTTTGTAATACAGTTTCTTTCTTAGTGTGCCATTCCCATGATACTGACCTTAAAATTTCACTTTATTTTTCTATAGAAGTTCAAGATCAAAATGGTAAGTATTCCAAAACTTCTCAAAAACCTCTCTAACATGACTGATTTCTTGAGGCCCCATCTCTTAATCCAAATGCTTTCCATTGTATTGTGCTTGTCCTGTATGTCTGACTTTGTGTCTCCCAGTTGTATTATTTAAAAACTATCATTCTTGGAATAGTTTCTTGCAAAAGTGGTAATTCTTGCTTCACTGGCATTGAATGTTGTATTTTTCTTACAGGCACTGGATATAAATCACACGTGCTTCATTTAGGTGCAGATCAAAACAGAAATGTCCCAAATAAAGGTGATGTATTCCTTGCTTGACATAAATGTGATTAGAGGCACAGTTCATAATGAAGAGTAATCTCCAGAGTGCTTTTAAACTTGTAATTCAATATTTGTACCTAGTTATTGAGCAAAGCTACCTTGATTCCTCACATATATGTTAGTTTCCAAATACCCTATCATATCTTACAAAGTGAACAATGAATGCCTAACTAATGTCAAAAGTGATTAAAAACTTTTTTTCTTGAATAAAATTACCTTTTACTGAACCTCTGTAACTTCCTATTTTCTATATAGTCTTTATAATACAGGTTTTCAAAGTGGAAAAATATGAAACATTAAAAAAAAAACCCAAATATAGATTCTCCATGACATCAAAAAATAAAAGATAAAAAGCATATAAACTTATAGTTATACTTAGTAATTAATGCTTCAGTGAGTATTCCATTTTACTTAGAAATGATCTAGTATTTAATGAATATCCATTAATTTATTCAATTTAATATCAGTCCAAGATTTTAAATTATCTAAAAATCTTGGAAGCTACCATTTAGCTGACATATTATAAAATATAATTAATGTTGAAATAAAGTTATTAGAATAGTGATTTAATTTGATTAAACACAAATTCACATTATTCAAAACCTTAAACAGTTAGTAGAAATAATGCTCAGTTCAGTTCAGTCACTCAGTCCTATCTGACTCTTTGCAAATTCAGCACGCCAGGCTTCCCTCTCCATCACCAACTACCAGAGCCTACTCAAACTCATGTCATCACATCAGTGACATGTCATCGCATCATGTTGTCGCATCTCATCCTCTGTCATCCCCTTCTCTTGCTATCTTCAATCTTTTCCAGCATCAGGGTCTTTTCAAATGAGTTGGTTCTTTGCATCAGGCAGCCAAAGTATTAGAGCTTCAGCTTCACCATCTGTCCTTCCAAGGAATATTCAGGACTGATTTCCTTCAGGATTTTCTTTTCTTTTTTATAATTTAAATTTATTTATTTTAATTAGAGGTAATTACTTTACAATATTGTATTGGTTTTGCCTTACATCAACATGATCCACCATGGGTTTAAATGTGTTCTCAATCCTGAACCCGCCTCCTACCTTCCTCCCCAATTCATCCCTCTGGGTCATCCCAGTGCACCAGCCCCAAGCATCCTGTATACTGCATTGAACGATTCATTCTTACATGATATTATACATGTTTCAATGCCATTCTCACAAATCATCCCCCCACCTTCTCCCACAGAGTCCAAAAGACTGTTCTATACATCTGTGTCTCTTTTGCTGTCTCGTACACAGGGTTATCATTACCATCTTTCTAAATTCCATATATATGAGTTAGTATACTGTATTGGTGTTTTTCTTTCTGGCTTACTTCACTCTGTATAATAGGCTCCAGTTTCATCCACCTCAATAGAACTGATTCAAATGCATTCTTTTTAATGGCTGAGTAATACTCCATTGTGTATGTACCACTGCTTTCTTATCCATTCATCTGCTGATGGACATCTAGGTTGCTTCCATGTCCTGGCTATTATAAACAGTGCTGCGATGAACATTGAGGTACACGTGTCTCTTTCCTTTCTGGTTTCCTCAGTGTGTATGCCCAGCAGTGGGATTGCTGGGTCATAAGGCAGTTCTATTTCCAGTTTTTTAAGGAATCTCCACACTGTTCTCCATAGTGGCTGTACTAGTTTGCATTCCCACCAACAGTATAAAAGGGTTCCCTTTTCTCCACACCCTCTCCAGCATTAATTGCTTGTAGACTTTTGGATCGCAGCCATTCTGACTGACGTGAAATGGTACCTCATTGCGGTTTTGATTTGCATTTCTCTGATCATGACTGATGTTGAGAATCTTTTCATGTGTTTGTTAGCCATCTGCATGTCTTCTTTGGAGAAATGTCTATTTAGTTCTTTGGCCCATTTTTTGATTGGGTCGTTTATTTTTCTGTAATTGAGCTGTAGGCGTTGCTTGTATATTTTTGAGATTAGTTGTTTGTCATTTGCTTCATTTGCTATTATTTTCTCCCATTCTGAAGGCTGTCTTTTCACCTTGCTTACAGTTTCTTTTCTTGTGCAGAAGCTTTTAATTTTAATTGGATCCCATTTGTTTATTTTTGCCTTTATTTCCAATATTCTGGGAGGTGGGTCATAGAGGATCCTGCTGTGATGTATGTCGGAGAGTGTTTTGCCTATGTTCTCCTCTAAGAGTTTTATAGTTTCTGGTCTTACGTTTAGATCTTTAATCCATTTTGAGTTTATTTTTGTGTATGGTTTTAGAAAGTGGTCTAGTTTCATTCTTTTACAAGTGGTTGACCAGTTTTCCCAGAACCACTTGTTAAAGAGATTGTCTTTTCTCCACTGCATATTCTTGCTCCTTTGTCAAAGATAAGGTGTCCATAGGTGTGTGGGTTTATCTCTGGGCTTTCTATTTTGTTCCATTGATCTATATTTCTGTCTTCGTGCCAGTACCATACTGTCTTGATGACTGTGGCTTTGTAGTAGAGCCTGAAGTCAGGCAGGTTGATTCCTCCAGTTCCATTCTTTTTTCTCAAGATTGCTTTGGCTATGCGAGGTATTCTGTATTTCCATACAAATTGTGAAATTATTTGTTCTAGCTCTGTGAAAGATACCATTGGTAGCTTGATAGGGTTTGCATTGAATCTATAAATTGCTTTGGGTAGTATACTCATTTTCACTATATTGATTCTTCCAATCCATGAACATGGTATACTTCTCCATCTATTAGTGTCCTCTTTGATTTCTTTCACCAGTGTTTTATAGTTTTCTATATATAGGTCTTTAGTTTATTTAGGTAGATATATTCCTAAGTACTTTATTATTTTTGTTGCAATGGTAAATGGGATTGTTTCCTTAATTTCTCTTTCTACTCTCATTATTGTTGTATAGGAATGCAAGGGATTTCTATGTATTGATTTTATATCCTGCAACTTTACTATATTCATTGATTAGCTCTAGTAATTTTCTGGTGGAATCTTTAGGGTTTTCTATGTAGAGGATCATGTCATCTGCAAATAGTGAGAGTTTTACTTCTTCTTTTCCAATCTGGATTCCTTTTATTTCTTTTTCTGCTCTGATTGCTGTGGCCAAAACTTCCAAAACTATGATGAATAGTAATGGTGAAATTACTATTGGTAATGGTGAAATGGTGGGCACCCTTGTCTTGTTCCTGACTTTAGAGGAAATGCTTTCAATTTTTCACCATTGAGGATAATGTTTACTGTGGATTTGTCATATATAGCTTGTATTATGTTGAGGTATGTTCCTTCTATTCCTGCTTTCTGGAGAGTTTTTATCATAAATGGATCTTGAATTTTGTCAAAGGCTTTCTCTGCATCTATTGAGATAATCATATGGTTTTTATTTTTCAATTTGTTAATGTGGTTTATTACATTGATTGATTTGCAGATATTAAAGAATCTTTGCATCCCTAGATAAAGCCCACTTGGTCATGGTGTATGATCTTTTTAATGTGTTGTTGGATTCTGATTGCTACAATTTTGTTAAGGATTTTTGCATCTAAGTTCATCAGTGATATTGGCCTGTAGTTTTCTTTTTTTGTGGGTTCCTTGTCGGGTTTTGGTATTAGGGTGATGGTGGCCTCATAGAATGACTTTGGAAGTTTACCTTCCTCTGCAATTTTCTGGAAGAGTTTGAGTAGGATAGGTGTTAGCTCCTTTCTAAATTTTTGGTAGAATTCAGCTGTTAAGCCGTCTGGACCTGGGCTTTTTTTTGCTGGAAGATTTCTGATTACAGTTTCAATTTCTGTGCTTGTGATGGGTCTGTTAAGATTTTCTATTTCTTCCTGCTTCAGTTTTGGAAAGTTGTACTTTTCTAAGAATTTGTCCATTTCTTCCACATTGTCTATTTTATTGGCATATAATTGCTAATAATAATCTTATGATGCTTTGTATTTGTGTGTTGTCTGTTATGATCTCTCCATTTTCATTTCTAATTTTATTGATTTGATTTTTTCCCTCTGTTTTTTGATGAGTCTGGCTAATGGTTTGCCAATTTTATTTATCTTTTCACAGAACCAGCTTTTGGCTTTGTTGATTTTTGCTATGGTCTCCTTTGTTTCTTTTGCCTTTGTTTCTGCCCTAATTTTAATATTTCTTTCCTTTTACTAACCCTGGGGTTCTTCATTTCTTCCTTTTCTAGCTGCTTTAGGTGTAGAGTTAAGTTATTTATTTGACTTGTTTCTTGTTTCTTGAGGTATGCCTGTATCACTATAAACTTTCCCCTTAGCACTGCTTTTACAGTGTCCCACAGGTTTTGGGTTGTTGTGTTTTCATTTTCATTCATTTCTATGCATATTTTTATTTCTTTATTGATTTCTTCTGTGATTTGTTGGTTATTCAGCAGCGTGTTGTTCAGCCTCTACATGTTGGCATTTTTAATAGTTTTTCTTCTGTAATTGAGATCTAATCTTACTGAATTGTGGTCAGAAAAGATGCTTGGAATGATTTCAATTTTTTTGAATTTACCAAGGTTAGATTTATGGCCCAGGATGTGATCTATCCTGGAGAAGGTTCCGTGTGCGCTTGAGAAAAAGGTGAAATTCATTGTTTTTGGGTGAAATGTCCTATAGATATCAATTAGGGCTCGCTGGTCTATTTTATCATTTAAAGTTTGTGTTTCTTTGTTAGTTTTCTGTTTAGTTGATTTATCCATAGATGTGAGTAGGGTATTAAAGTCTCCCATTCTTATTGTGTTATTGTTAATTTCCCCTTTCATACTTGTTCAGATCAGATCAGATAAGATCAGTCACTCAGTCGTGTCTGACTCTCTGTGACCCCGTAAATCACAGCACGCCAGGCCTCCCTGTCCATCAGCAACTCCCGGAGTTCACTCAGACTCACGTCCATCCAGTCAGTGATGCCATCCAGCCATCTCATCCTCTGTTGTCCCCTTCTCCTCTTGCCCCCAATACCTCCCAGAATCAGAGTCTTTTCCAATGAGTCAACTCTTTGCATGAGGGGGCCAAAGTACTGGAGTTTCAGCTTTAGCATCATTCCTTCCAAAGAAATCCCAGGGCTGATCTCCTTCAGAATGGACTGGTTGGATCTCCTTGCAGTCCAAGGGACTCACAAGAGTCTTCTCCAACACCACAGTTCAAAAGCATCAATTCTTTGGCACTCAGCCTTCTTCACAGTCCAACTCTTACATCCATACATGACCACTAGAAAAACCATGGCCTTGACTAGATGAACCTTTGTTGGCAAAGTAATGTCTCTGCTTTTGAATACGCTGT
>NW_011494793.1:53133-53299 GCF_000754665.1 Bison bison bison | reverse complement strand
TGAATAGTAATGGTGAAAGTGGGCACCCTTGTCTTGTTCCTGACTTTAGAGGAAATGCTTTCAATTTTTCACCATTGAGGATAATGTTTACTGTGGATTTGTCATATATAGCTTGTATTATGTTGAGGTATGTTCCTTCTATTCCTGCTTTCTGGAGAGTTTTTAT
>NW_011494793.1:51910-53033 GCF_000754665.1 Bison bison bison | reverse complement strand
CCAACTCTTACATCCATACATGACCACTAGAAAAACCATGGCCTTGACTAGATGAACCTTTGTTGGCAAAGTAATGTCTCTGCTTTTGAATACGCTGTCTAGGTTGGTCATAACTTTCCTTCCAAGGAGTAAGCATCTTTTAATTTCATGGCTGCAGTCACCATCTGTAGTGATTTTGGAGCCCAGAAAAATAAAATCTGACACTGTTTCCCCTATTTCCCCATCTATTTCCCATGAAGTGATGGGACCGGATGCCATGATCTTCGTTTTCTGAATGTTGAGCTTTAAGCCAACTTTTTCAGTCTCCACTCTCACTTTCATCAAGGGGGTTTTTAGTTCCTCTTCACTTTCTGCCATAAGGGTGGTGTCATCTACGTATCTGAGGTTATTGATATTTCTCCTGGCAATCTTGATTCCAGCTTGTGTTTCTTCCAGTCCAGCGTTTCTCATGATGTACTCTGCATATAAGTTAAATAAGCAGGATGACAATATACAGCCTTGACGTACTCCTTTTCCTATTTGGAACCAGTCTGTTGTTCCATGTCCAGTTTTAACTGTTCCTTCCTACCTGCATACAAATTTCTCAAGAGGCAGATCAGGTGGTCTGGTATTCCCATCTCTTTCAGAATTTTCCATGTGTCTTATATATTGCAGTGCTCCTATGTTGGGTGCATATGTATTTATAATTGTTATATCTTCTTCTTGGATTGATCCTTTGATCATTATGTAGTGTCCTTCTTTGTCTCTTTTTATAGCCTTTGTTTTGAAGTCTATTTTATCTTATATGGGTATTGCAACTCCTGCTTTCTTTTGATCTCTATTTGCATGGAATATCTTTTTCCAGCCCTTCAGTTTCAGTCTGTATGTGTCCCCTGTTTTGAGGTGGGTCTCTTGTAGACAACATATATACGGGTCTTGTTTTTGTATCCATTCAGCCAGTCTTTGTCTTTTGGTTGGGGCATTCAACCCATTTACGTTTAAGGTAATTACTGATAAGTATGATCCCATTGCCATTTACTTTATTGTTTTGGGTTCGAGTTTATACACCATTTTTGTGTTTCCTGTCTAGAGAATATCCTTTAGCATTTGTTGGAGAGCTGGTTTGGTGGTGCAGAATTCTCTC
>NW_011494793.1:45675-51810 GCF_000754665.1 Bison bison bison | reverse complement strand
TAATCTGGGCTGTAGCTTATTTTCTTTCATCACTTTAAGTATGTCTTGCCATTCCCTCCTGGCTTGAAGAGTTTCTATTGAAAGATCAGCTGTTATCCTTATGGGAATTCCCTTGTGTGTTATTTGTTGTTTTTCCCTTGCTGCTTTTAATATTTGTTGTTTGTGTTTGATCTTTGTTAATTTGATTAATATGTGTCTTGTGGTGTTTCACCTTGGGTTTATCCTGTTTGGGACTCTGGTTTTCTTGGACTTGGATGATTATTTCCGTCCCCATTTTAGGGAAGTTTTCAACTATTATATAACTCCTCAAGTATTTTCTCATGGTCTTTCTTTTTGTCTTCTTCTTCTGGGACTCCTATGATTCGAATGTTGGAGCATTTAACACTGTCCTGGAGGTCTCTTTGATTGTCCTCATTTTTTTTAATCCGTTTTTCTTTTTCCTCTCTGATTCATTTATTTCTTCTATCTTCTACTTCACTAATCCTATCTTCTGCCTCCGTTATTCTACTATTTGCTGCCTCCAGAGTGTTTTTGATCTCATTTATTGCATTATTCATTATATATTGACTCTTTTTTATTTCTTCTAGGTCCTTGTTAAAGCTTTCTTGCATCTTTTCAATCCTTGTCTCCAGGCTATTTATCTGTGATTTCATTTTTATTTCAAGATTTTGGATCAATTTCACGATCATTATTCGGAATTCTTTATCAGGTAGATTCCCTATCTCTTCCTCTTTTGTTTGGTTTGGTGGGCATTTCTCCTGTTCCTTTACCTGCTGGGTATTCCTCTGTCTCTTCATCTTGTTTATATTGCTCAGTTTGGGGTGACCTTTCTGTATTCTGGCAGTTTGTGGAGTTCTCTTTATTATGGAGTTTCCTCGCTTTGGGTAGGGTTGTATCGGTGGCTTGTCAAGGTTTCTTGGCTAGGGAAGCTTGTGTTGGTGTTCTCGTGGGTGGAGCTGGACTTCTTCTCTCTGGAGAGCAATGAAATGTCTAGTAATGAGTTATGAGATATCAGTGGTTTGGAGTAACTTTGGGCAGCCTGTATATTGAAGCTCAGGGCTGTGTTCCTTTATTGCTGGAGAATTTTCATGGTAAGACTTGCTCTGGAACTTGTTGGCCCTTGGGTGATGCTTGGTTTCAGTGTAGGTATAGAGGCATTTGATGAGCTCCTATCATTTAATGTTCCCTGGATTCAGGAGTTCTATGATGTTCTCAGGATTTGGACTTAAGCCTCCTGCTTCTGGTTTTCAGTCTTATTTTTACAGTAGTCTCAAGACTTCTTCTTCTATACAGCACCATTGATAAAACATCTAAGTTAAAGATGAAAAGTTTCTCCACAGTGAGAACACCCAGAGAGGTTCACAGAGTTACATGGAGAAGAGAAGAGGGAGGAGGGAGTTAGAAGTGACCCGAATGAGATTAGGTGGAATCAAAAGAGGATAGAGCAAGCTAGCCAGTAATCACTTCCTTATGTGTGGTCCACAGTCTGGACTGCTCAGAGATGTTCATGTAGTTATACAGAGAAGAGAAGAGGCAGGAAGGAGACAGAGGTGGCCAGGAGGATAAAAGAGGGGAATGAAAAGGAGAGAGACAGATCCAGCCAGTAATCAGTTCCCTAAGTGTTCTCCACCATCTGGAACACACAGAGATTCAGAGTTGGGTAGACAAGAGAAGGGGGAGGTAGGAGACCAAGGCTACCTGGTGGAGAAAAAGGAGAGTCCAAATGGGAAGAGAGCAGTCAAGCCAGTAGTCTTGCTCCCAAGTAAAAATGGGTACTGAAGATTGGGTTCTTAAAGGTACAAAATTGATAACAAATACCAAAAAGCAAAGATTAAAATTCTAGAGTAGAGGTTGGATTTTCAAAAATACCATATTAAAAAAAAGTAGAAGAAGAAGAAAAAAGTCACAAAAGTTATTAATATATATGTATATGAAGTTTGCTTTAAAAAATAGTCTTTTTTTTTGAAAGTAATAGTTGGTTATAAAAATGAAAATTAAAGGAGTAATAGAGGACCTAAGAATTTTAAAAAGTTAAAAAAAAAGGAAAAGAATGATCATAAAAATAGTAAAAATATATAGGACTTTCTCTGGTGTTGTTCTGGGCAGTGTAGGGTCAGTTCATTTTCGAATAGTTCCTTGGTTCGGCTTTTATTTCTCAAGATCTATAGGCCCCTTTCTATGTAGTCGGTACTAACTACAGGGTTTTAATCTATTGCACCTGTCACTTCCAAGGCGGTTCCCTCGGTTTTAGCTTCTTCTGTTGCTGGTCTCTTCAGTGTCTGATTTCCACCCTGACACAAGGAGGGCGGTGGTGGACATTTTTTTCCTAGGCTCACTTGTTCAGTCACGCTGTGGGGAGGGAGGGACGCTGCAAACAAATAACACTGGCGTGTGCTCACAGTGTCTCAGCCACACTGGGCCTGCCCCCGCTCACGGTGCATGCAGCCTCCCTGCCCACACTGCTCAGACTCTAGGATGATCCACTGGAACCATCCGAGGCTGGCCCTGGGCTGCATGCACCTCCCAGGTCTAAGCCTCTCAGGTTCAGGCACTCGGGTAGTCCTCAGAGGCGCAGACTCTGTTGGCCCTGCATTTTGTGCCCTTCTCAGCTCCGACTAGCTTGGGTGATGTGGTGTTTGGCAAGCATGGTCACTGTGACTTATTACTTGCCTCTCCCGTCCCTGCCACTCAGTTTTCTGGGTGTACAACCAGTGCACCTTCTCGGGTGGATGATGACTGTCCAAAACCCCAAGAAGTCTTAGTTAGCAAAGAAGCCTGCTTGCAATTTGGTAGATAATGTTCCTCTGGGGCTGTGATTGCCCCCTTCTGGCTCTGGCTGCCTGAGGGGGATGGTCTGCAGCTAGCTAGTTCTGTTCAGCCCTTTGTTCTGTGTGCGGGCCTGGTGGTGTCTTAGGGCTTTTTGCATGGTAGATATCCCACAGTCTGGTTTGCTAGCCCAAATTAGTTCACTCTGATTACCCTCGGAGCATTCAGGCCCAATCCTTAATCTAAGCAATGTAGCCCGAGCCTCCCTGCCCAGCCCCAACTTGCTAGTAACAGATGCAGGCGTCTGCGCTACTTCTCCACTGGGGGAGTTACCGTTAGGCTCATAATCTGTGGGTTTTAATTATTTACTTATTTCCTTCCCTATTATGTTGCCCTCTGTGCTTCCAAGGCTTGCCACAGACTCAGCAGTGACAGTGTTTCCTGGTGTTTGGAAACTTCTCTCTTTTTAAGACACCCTTCTTGGGACGTAGCTCTGTCCCTACCTCTTTTGTGTCTTTTTTTGTCTTTTATATTTTTCCTACCTCCTTTCGAAGATAATGGGCTGCTTTTCTGGGTGCCTGATGTCCTCTGCCAGCATTCAGAAGTTGTTTTGTGGAATTTACTCAGTGTTTAAATGTTCTTTTGATGAATTTGTGAGGGAGAAAGTGGTCTCCCCATTCTATTCCTCTGCCATCTTAGGACCGCCCCCTTAAAACTTTTTAAAAAGATAACTTCTAGGACTTATGTTCCTAAAATTCTATCTCAATATAGTAAATTGACTTAATTTTTGCCTGCCCTGAATCCAGGAGAATATATTTCGCAAAAGGAGGGTTTCTCACTGTGAATATGTGAGCTTCTGGGTGTTGATATTCCTGTGAGCTTTTCTGTGTATATGAATGTTCTATATGAGTGTTTGGGGGGTATGCATGCGTGTGTGTGTGTTTCTGAACGCTAGTTAACTGAACTGTAAATGTAAGTTTTAGAATACAACAGAATTATTTTGTGTTTGTATCTTTCAATATTTACATGGATCTCTTAATTTTATTTTTCAGATATTTTAGGGAATAAAATTGGTAAGTATTTCTGACATTTTTCCCATAGGCATTTAAATGACTGTATCATTCCCTCACTTTCTATCTCTTTGGCATCCATTCTTTCATCCTTCCCCCCTTCCCCCTCCAATTGTTTATATATGGACTACTTTCATATAAATTTCTTTCATCTGTTTTTCCCTAGTTTCACTTTTTCCCATTCCTTGCTTTTCATTATATACCTAGTCTTGTCTATAAACTTCAGTGTTTTCCTTTTTATGTCTCCTGACAGTTGTCTTGATTTGATTCTAATTTTTGTAGGGATGAGGGATATAAGGCTGATCATCACATCATTCCCATGCAATAGATGTTTTCATGTAAATGACCACTGATGTCAAATCATTGTGACCTTTCAAGTTCAAGGGACAGTAACTATATGATTGATACTGACCCAAAACTTAAGTGAACAGAAAACTCCATATTTGTTGAGTAAACTACTCCACCTTCTGCTCTTTCAAAGACTATTGATTCAGTGACATTCCTTGAAACATGTGAGCTCTAAACCTACTCTCCCATTACCCTTGATCTTATTATCCAGTTGTTTCTAGGTATACAAATGCTTTATCTAATAAAGGAGCCCCATAGTATTGTGCGGCCTCTTTTACCTCAAAATTTCTTTTGGGTCAAAATACAAATTTAAAAGATTTATTCAGAAAACACTAATTCAAACATTAAATGTTTATCTCCTTTATTCTCTTGATGTTTTCCATTTACATCTTTGTTTCAGAGGAAATAGAACTTAGTAGTATAGTAGAAGGCTAAAACTGGTTACTGATCCATTAGCCCATGTGTACAAAAGTCCATTTATATTTCCTCACCATTTTTTAAATTTGTTGCTTGTATATCAATTCACACTAATTTTCTTTTCTGAGAAAGGTAGAAGTGACAACACAAACACAAGGATCTGATACTGTTTAGCAGAACTTATAATTTAACTCCCCTGATGGGTCCATTTCCAATCCTGCACAATGGAATATATGAAATGAAAATGGTTACTTCTCATTAGTATGGTGGACTTTGAAATTTTTGGTTTTAATTGTAATAATTGGTGGTCCATTTGAACCCAAAAGCAAAAGAAGGAAGTGTTTCCAGTTTCTGATCTGATCCCTTCCTGACTTTGTACTCTTAATTTGAATGAATGAATTTCTTTTCCTTTGTTGATCGATAGTGTGAAGAAGGAAAACACATGACTCATAATGTATTTCACTATGAACCTCGCATGGTTTCATCTGTGTTTTTACACCTTTTTCTTCAATAATCAATTTCCATGTTCCCAAGCACCATCATACAAATGACTTACAAGATGTGTCTTTATTTACTCTCCCCAAATTTTGTGTGTCTTCTGATTTGGCATTCCATTTTCCCCATTAATACTTCGGTGATTTTTTTTATTTTGATACAATCTAGGCAGACATTTCTTTTGTGTCCACTAAATGTTTGTATTGGCATATTTCAAGATTTACCAGTTTTAAGTTTCTGAAGTGTGAGTTTTCTCCAATATATACTCAGTCTTTTGTTGTACAAACCTTTCACCATCATTTAGTATTTGCATACTTTTCCTCAAGTATTTTCATACTTGACTCATAATGAAAGACCTGCCTCACTTAGGCTTTAGCTAAAATAAAAATTTACATTACAATAGTTTATATATTCACTTATTTACAAACATGTGAATAGAATCATCCAGGCTACAAACCCTGTATTTCCTTGACAACACTGGTTCAAGATATTAAACAATGCTCATGGCTCTTAGCATTTTAGATATCACAATAATTGATTTAACCCTATCAAGTAGCAGCCAAATAAATTTATAGAGTTAATAAACTGAATAATTGTGCATCAGACTATCAACATAAATAAAATACAGTTTGAAAGGTCAACTTCAGTACGAGTATTTTAATAATTTTCTCCAATTAAGACAATACTTTTATTTTTACCTCTATTCTATTTTGGGAGAATACTATATTTAAAAAATGAGCTGTCACACACAGTCCACAGTGTGTGTTTATGTTTTGTGTCTATATTCTCTGATAGTTATAATTTTAAATATGTATCAATATTTGCCATAAATTTGTTTTCTTTTTCTTTTTTCTAATTTTATTTTATTTTTAAACTTTACATAATTGTATTAGTTTTGCCAAATATCAAAATGAATCCGCCACAGGTATACATGTGGTCCCCATCCAGAACCCTCCTCCCTCCTCCCTCACCATACCATCCCTCTGGGCCGTCCCAGTGCACCAGCCCCAAGCATCCAGCATCGTGCATCGAACCTGGA
>NW_011494793.1:43872-45273 GCF_000754665.1 Bison bison bison | reverse complement strand
AGGTGTGTATGCCCAGCAGTGGGATTGCTGGATCATAAGGCAGTTCTATTTCCAGTTTTTTAAGGAATCTCCACACTGTTCTCCATAGTGGCTGTACTAGTTTGCATTCCCACCAACAGTGTAAGAGGGTTCCCTTTTCTCCACACCCTCTCCAGCATTTATTATTTGTAGACTTTTGGATCACAGCCATTCTGACTGGTGTGAAATGGTACCTCATAGTGGTTTTGATTTGCATTTCTCTGATAATGAGTGATGTTGAGCATCTTTTCATGTGTTTGTAAGTCATCTGTATGTCTTCTTTGGAGAAATGTCTTTTTAGTTCTTTGGCCCATTTTTTGATTGGGTCATTTATTTTTCTGGAGTTGAGCTGTAGGAGTTGCTTGTATATTTTTGAGATTAGTTGTTTGTCAGTTGCTTCATTTGCTATTATTTTCTCCCATTCTGAAGGCTGTCTTTTCACCTTGCTAATAGTTTCCTTTGATGTGCAGAAGCTTTTAAGGTTAATTAGGTCACATTTGTTTATTTTTGCTTTTATTTCCCATATTCTGGGAGGTGGGTCATAGAGGATCCTGCTGTGATGTATGTCGGAGAGTGTTTTGCCTATGTTCTCCTCTAGGAGTTTTATAGTTTCTGGTCTTACGGTTAGATCTTTAATCCATTTTGAGTTTATTTTTGTGTATGGTGTTAGAAAGTGGTCTAGTTTCATTCTTTTACAAGTGGTTGACCAGATTTCCCAGCACCACTTGTTAAAGAGATTGTCTTTAATCCATTGTATATTCTTGCCTCCTTTGTCAAAGATAAGGTGTCCATATGTGTGTTGATTTATCTCTGGGCTTTCTATTTTGTTCCATTGATCAATATTTCTGTCTTTGTGCCAGTACCATACTGTCTTGATAATTGTGGCTTTGTAGTAGAGCCTGAAGTCAGGTAGGTTGATTCCTCCAGTTCCATTTTTCTTTCTCAAGATCGCTTTGGCTATACGAGGTTTTTTGTATTTCCATACAAATTGTGAAATTATTTGTTCTAGCTCTGTGAAGTGTTGGTAGCTTTATAGGGATTGCGTTGAATCTATAAATTGCTTTGGGTAGTATACTCATTTTCACTATATTGATTCTTCCAATCCATGAACATGGTATATTTCTCCATCTATTAGTGTCCTCTTTGATTTCTTTCACCAGTGTTTTATAGTTTTCTATATATAGGTCTTTAGTTTCTTTAGGTAGATATATTCCTAAGTATTTTATTCTTTTCGTTGCAATGGTGAATGGAATTATTTCCTTAATTTCTCTTTCTGTTTTCTCATTATTAGTGTATAGGAATGCAAGGGATTTCTGTGTGTTGATTTTATATCCTGCAACTTTACTATAGTCATTGATTAGTTCTAGTAATTTTCTGGTGGAA
>NW_011494793.1:27083-43772 GCF_000754665.1 Bison bison bison | reverse complement strand
ATCTTCTAATTCACTAATCCTATCTTCTGCCTCTGTTATTCTACTATTTGCTGCCTCCAGAGTGTTTTTAATTTCATTTATTGCATTATTCATTTTATATTGACTCTCTTTTATTTCTTCTAGGTCCTTGTTAAACCTTTCTTGCATCTTCTCAATCTCTGTCTCCAAGCTATTTATCTGTGATTCCATTTTAATTTCAAGATTTTGGATCAATTTCACTATCATTATTTGGAATTCTTTATCAGGTAGATTCCCTATCTCTTCCTCTTTGGTTTGGTTTGGTGGGCATTTATCCTGTTCCTTTATCTGCTGGGCATTCCTCTGTCTCTTCATCTTGTTTAAATTGCTGAGTTTGGGGTGTCCTTTCTGTATTCTGGCAGTTTGTGGAGTTCTCTTTATTGTGGCGTTTCCTCGCTCTGTGTGGGTTTGTACAGGTGGCTTGTCAAGGTTTCTTGGTTAGGGAAGCTTGTGTCAGTGTTCTGGTGAGTGGACCTGTATTTCTTCTCTCTCCTTTCGAAGATTTGGGTTGCTTTTCTGGGTGCCTGATGTCCTCTGCCGGCTTTCAGAAGTTGTTTTGTCAGAACTTCTCCATCTTTCGCTGCAAAGAATATAATCAATCTGATTTCGGTTTGGCCATCTGATGATGTCCATGTGTAGAGTCTTCTCTTGTGTTATTGGAAGAGGGTGTTTGCTATGACCAGTGCATTCTATTGGCAGAACTCTATTAGCCTTTGCTCTTCTTCATTCCGTACTCCAAGGCCAAATTTGGCTGTTACTCCAGGTGTTTCTTGACGTCCTACTTTTGCATTCCAGTCCCCTATAATGAAAAGGACATCTTTTTTTGTGTGTTAGTTCTAGAAGGTCTTGTAGGTCTTCATAGAACTGTTCAACTTCAGCTTCTTCAGCGTTACTAGTTGGGGCATAGACTTTGATTACCATGATATTGAATGGTTTGCCTTGGAAATGAACAGAGATCATTCTGTCATTTTTGAGATTGCATCCAAGTACTGCATTTTGGACTCTTTTGTTGACTATGGTGGCTACTCCATTTCTTCTGAGGGATTCCTGCCCACAGTAGTAGATATAATGGTCATATGAGTTAAATTCACCCATTCCAGTTCGTCTTAGTTCACTGATTCCTAGAATGTCAACATTCACTCTTGTCATCGCCTGTTTGACCACTTCCAATTTGCCTTGATTAATGGACCTAACATTCCAGATTCCTATGCAATATTGCTCTTTACAGCATTGAACCTTGCTTCTATCACCAGTCCCATTCACAACTGGGTGCTGGTTTTGCTTTGGCTCCATCCCTTCATTCTTTTTGGAGTTTTTTCTCCATTGATCTCCAGTAGCATATTGGGTATCTACTGATCTGGGGAGTTCATCTTTCAGTGTCCTATCTTTTTGCCTTTCATACAGTTCATGGGGCTCTCCAGGCAAGAATACTGAAGTGGTTTTTCATTCCCTTCTCCAGTGGAACACATTCTTTCAGACCTCTCCGCCATGAAAGATCCCAAATGAACACCTGAACTTTACATCTCAAAGAATTAGGAAAAGAACAGACAAAGCCCCAAATTAGTAGAAGGGAGGAACTAAAAAGAAATCAAAGCAGAAACAAATAAAACATAGATTAGAAAAACAATAGAAAATATCAATGAAACTGAGAGTTGGCTCTTTGAAAAGAGAAACAAACTTGACAAAACTTTACTAGACTACTCAAGAGAAAAAAGAAAGAAGGCTCAAATAAAATCAGAAATGTAAATGAAGACATTAAAACAGATACCATAGAAATGCAAAAAATTGGAAGAGACTATTATGAACAATTATACATCAACTAATTGGACAACCTAGAAGAGATGATAAATTCCTCCAAACATAAAACCTACCAAGACTGACTCATGAGAATTAGAATATGTGAACAGATCAATAACAAGTAAAGAAATTGAACAAGCAATCAAAAATTTTGCAACAAAGAAAAGCCCAGAACCAAATGATTTCACAGGTAAATGTTACCAAAGGATCAGTGCCAATCATTTTCAAAAGCTTCCAAAAACTCTTTTTAGTTCCTTCTTCATCCTGAAAAAGAGGGGACACTTCCAAACTCATTAACAATGCCAGCTTTGCCATTATACCTAAGTCAGATAACAACAATACTAGAATAGCAAACTCCTGGCCAATATCCTTGATAAATATAAATTCGAGTAATCTCAACAAAATACTAGTAAGCCAAGTTCAGAAGCACATTAAAAGAATCATAAACCAAGGGAGAGAGGCCAAGATGATGGAGTAATTTTTTTTTCGTGGAGACAAATACTTTATCTTCTTTTGTGTATTTCTTATGATTTAAATAGTAATGATGATAAAACACTAGACACACTGCTTGACACATGGAAAAGATCCAATTCTGGTGGCATTTCTTATTATGTTTTGGTTATTTTGTTTATTCTTATTTGGGGGGATGGGGAAATAAAATCTTCTCTTGTTAATCCATTCAAAAAAAAATCATGTGCATCAGGGTCCTGACACATCCATATGGTGCTTCCCACTTGCCTATAGATAGAGAACATATTCTTAGGCACAGACAATGGGATAGAGTTAATCTCACTGGGTATAAATAGGAGACTATGATGGCTTGAGATAATGCAAGAGGGAGAAAAATTTGAGTCAAATAAAGCTAGTATGCACCTAACTTCTATGAAGTGTGGGCATTTTACAGACCAGAATCATTAAAAAAGTATTATAAAGACAGACATTATTATTTCCAACCCTTCCTTCAAACTTTCCATCAGGAACTTAGGGGACAGAAGGTTCTGCAGAAGGTTCTTTTTATGGCGTTCTTCAGCTCTTTATTCCTGAGGCTGAAAATGATGGGGCTAAGAAAGAGGGTGAAGACTGTGTAGGTGGTGGCCAGCAGAGTGTTACTGTCCATGGAATGGGCGCCTTTGGGCTTGAGGTAGATGAGGGAGGCAAAACCGTAGTGCACGACCACTATGGTGAGGTGGGAGACACAGGTGGAGAAGGTCTTGTGCCGGCCCTCAGTGGAGTGGATCCTCAGGATGGCAGCCACGATGAAGACATAGGAGAGGATGATGAGGAATAAGCACCCCATGAGGGCCGTGACACAGACCATGATCACAACCATGGTGACAGAGGCTGTCCCCTTCCCACAGGCCAACTTCAAGAGGGAAAGCACATGGCAGAAAAAATGGTGAATCTCATTAGACCCACAGAAGCTGAGGTGAAAAACGATCAATGTTACCATCATCCCCATGACTGAGCCTCCAGCCCAGCACCAGGACACAAGACGGGCACAGTCACGGGTGCTCATGAGCATGTTGTAGCGCAGGGGGTGGCAGATGGCCATGTAGCGGTCGTAGCCCATGATCATGAGCAGGAAGGAGTGGGTGAAGCCAAACGTGAAGGAGAAGAACATCTGGCTGGCACAGGCCACAAAGGTGATGGAGTGATGGGTGGAGAGCATGTGAACCAGCATGTAAGGAGTGATGGCAACAGTGAACAGGATCTCGGAGATGGAGAGGGCACACAGGAAGAGGTACATGGGGGTGTGGAGGCTGTGCTCCCTCCAGATGGTGCCCATGATGAGCAGGTTCCCCAGCAGTGTGAACAGGTACATCAGCAGGTACAGCAGGAAGAAGGTGGGCAGGAGCTGCTGAGGGAAGTTGGAGAAGCTGATGAGGATGAATTCAGACATCATGCTGTAGTTTTGATTAGACAAGAATGCTGCATCTGGTGAGATCAGAAACAGAATGAAATCACAGTGGTTAAAACAGATTGATCACATGCAGAAGATGGAAGAACTAGTTAAATGACACCACAAGGAAGCACTCAGACAAATTCACAGTGGATCATTCCACAGAACAATTGGTCTGGTCTCATTAATAAGCCAGGATCAAGAAAAGGATAAGGAGAAATTCAGGGGACATAACAATAATATGCAATATTGGGTACTAGATCAGATACTGATGTAGATAAGCTAGTTGTATTTTTAAGGAAATAGAGAAGATTTTGATTGTGGTATGGATAAATGAAGAAGTACAAATATTAAGGGGTTATTATTAATTAATTTTTGGTTTCCCTGGTGGCTCAGATGGTAAAGAATCTGCCTGCAGTATGGGAGACCTGGGTTTGATCCCTGGGTTGGGAAGATCCCCTGGAGGAGGGCATGGCAACCCACTCCAGAATTCTTGCCTGGAGAATCCCCGTGGACAGAGGAGCTTGGTGGGCTACAATCCATGGGGTCAAAAAGAGTTGGCCATGACTGAGTGACTAAGCAGGGTACATATTAATTAATTTATTAATATTTTGTTTGGTTTAATTTTTTTGGCTGTGAAGGTAAATATCAGTAGTTTAAAGGGATACTGAAAAATAAAAAGTGATGAAAGTAGAAATGACAAATTTAAAGTTCCAGCAAATAAGATTGGAGCCATGTTTTTGTTAGACTCAGCGAACAGTCTTTATCAGAGTCACTATTCCAAGCATAGAAAAGCATACAGGTATTCTCCCCAGTGGGACCTACTAAGACCATGGGGCAAAACTTTCAGTTTTATTTGAAAATCATGGATATTGGTAATTTTCTTCATTCCCCTCTTTCTTCCTCCTACTCCTGATAAATAAGTAGTGATTATTAGTTTTCTGTAAGTCTTTCTTTGTTTTGCCATCCATATTTTCTATATATTCTATTTATTCATGGATATCTAAAAGAACATGTGACTAAATACATAATTCAAAAATTAAAAAATAAAGGCATACTGAAATTAAAAAAATTCACACACATGCACACACCAAGGGACAAAGGAATATTTCATGAAGGTTAAAAGAACATTGGATCAACCTACATGTATATTGTTGCTGTTGCTGCATCGCTTCAGTCGTGTCTGACTCTGTGCGACCCCATGGACTGCAGCCCACCAGGCTTCTCCGTCCATGGGATTCTCCAGGCGAGAACACTGGAGTGGGTTGCCATTTCCTTCTCCAATGCATGAAAGTGAAAAGTGAAAGTGAAGTCGCTCAGTCATGTCTGACGCTTAGCGACCCCGTGGACTGCAGCCTACCAGGCTCCTCCGTCCATGGGATTTTCCAGGCAAGAGTACTGGAGTGGGTTGCCATTGCCTTCTCCCACATGTATATAATTAACCTATATAAAAACATACACTTGAATGTTAGAAATTAATATTCAATACAACTTCAGCGAAATAATTATAAAATAGAAATTACTAATCAATACTAGATAGATAAGAAATGAAAGTTGGCAATTGTAAGAGAGTTCAGAATGCAATTTGGGTGTTATTAATTATAATGCACTATGATGCTTTTGAACTGTGGTGTTGGAGAAGACTCTTGAGAGTCCCTTGGACTGCAAGGAGATCCAACCAGTCCATTCTGAAGGAGATCAGCCCTGGGATTTCTTTGGAAGGAATGATGCTAAAGCTGAAACTCCAGTACTTTGGCCACCTCATGCGAAGAGTTGATTCACTGGAAAAGACCCTGATGCTGGGAGGGATTGGGGGTAGGAGGAGAAGGGTACGACAGAGGATGAGATGGCTGGATGGCATCACTGACTCGATGGAAGTGAGTCTCAGTGAACTCCGGGAGTTGGTGATGGACAGGGAGGCCTGGCGTGCTGCGATTCATGGGGTCGCAAAGAGTCGGACACGACTGAGCGACTGATCTGATCTGATCTGATAATATTCAGACATTAGCTCATATATATATTTAAGCTCTTCACAAAACAATATTAAACATGTTTTCTTTCAAGTACATAGAGGACTTTATAACAAAATTTTACCTTATTTTCAGACATAGAGAAATTCTCCATCTACTTCAAAATATAAATAATATATAGATTATAATGTGCTAAAGTCAAAAATCACTGGAGAAGGAATAGCTTTCCAAATCCATAAGTTAGAAGGATGTAGTATTAACCTCTTGCCTCAGTAGTAAGTCATAAAATAAATGAGATATTTATAAAAAATAATTTAAGCATCAAATGTTAATTAAAAAATACCTTGAGGGGAATATGCAATTTTATATATTAAGAAGTGTATATATATATTTATATATAAAGAAACTTTACCCAGAAAAAGCATACTTACTACAACGAAAATCAAGTGATGAAAATTAATAAGATAGAAACAGGAGAAAATGCCAATGAGAAAGCATAAAATTAAAATTGGGAGACAACTATAGAAATATAGATATTTAAAATGAATAAAAATAGTAAGAAAAATGTAAGTTAAGAAATTGAAATAAAAGAGGAATAAATTCACAGAAACATAAAATTCCAAAACTGGTGGAAAAAGAAAAATAGAGACCCTGGGTATTCAAAAACAATTCTAAAGAAATTGAAATGTTAAAAATCTTCTCCTTCTTATAATTATCAGCCCCAGTGTGTTTATGAATGTGCACATATACCTTTTAGGAACAATTGAATATCTTATACATGTTCTTCAAATAAAAGAAAAAAATGGAAAAAATTGAAATCTGCTGAGCTTATTTCATCAGGTTAATGCAATCTTGATTCTAAAACCAGGTAAAAATGTTATAAGAAATGACAGCTACTGGCTCACTTTACCTATCAATTTTTGATTTGGAAATTTATTTATGACATCACCTAATCAATGAAATGATGTGTTAAAATTAGTAAATTATGATCAAGTGGTGTTGGTTTATCCCATGAATGACGAAACGGTTTAGCATCATATGGTTCACATAAATAAATTAAAAAAATAATGTAAGTATTTTGACCAAGGAAAAAATGTATTTTCTTAAATTTAACTTCTATTTCTGACATTTTAAATGTTCATGTAATAATTGCCTGTAACATGGGACACCTGAATTCTATCCCTGGGTCAGGAAGATCTGGAGAAGGGAATGGCAACCCACTCCAGTATTCTTGCCTGGAGAATCCTATGGACAGAGGAACCTAACAGGCTATACAGTCCATGGGGTCTCTAAGAGTCAGACAAGATTGAGCAACTAACACTTCCTTACCTTACTTTAGGTGTACAACATAATGATTTCACATATGTTTGTCTATTTATGATTTTTAAAAGCCCCTTTGCAACATGAAATTGAAGGGGACTTTCTTAGCTAGATAAAGAATACATCCTAGAAAACTAGCAAATAGTATACTATGTAGGGACCTTTACATACAGTATTTTATAATCAGGAAGAAGCCAAGGATACTCACTGTCTCTGCTGGTCTTTAACATGGAACTGAAAGTCATGAGTGGGGCTACAAGGAAAGAGAGGAAGGAGATACAGAAGGATTGAAGTGATGAGAACTGATCACCTGTCTGGAAAGATTAGAGAATCAAGATGTAATACGTTAGAACCATAGGAGAGTGCAGTGATGCAGAAGGCAAGATTAATTTCCCAAAACCACAGTCATTTCTTGTGCCCTTAAATCAGTAGTTATGATAAAAATTTAGTTTTTAAGTAAAAAGTAAGACAACAGTCTCAAGTGACACAGATGATATAGAAAGAGTTCTCAAGCATTTTGGCCTCAGGATGCCTTCGTACTAAAAAATTATTGAGGCTCCTAAAAGGTATTTGTTTAGGTGGAATGTAACTATCAGTTTTTACCGTATTATATATTAAAGCTAGAATCTTTAAAAATATTCAGTAATTCAGTTCAGTTCAGTTGCTCAGTCATGTCCAACTCTTTGCAACCCCATAGACTGCAGCACACCAGGCTTCCCTGTCCATGACCAACTCCCAGAGTTTATTCAAACTCATGTCCTTCGAGTTGGTGATGCCATCCAAACATCTCATCCTCTGTCATCCCCTTCTCCTCCTGCCTTCAATCTTTCCCAGCATCAGGGTCTTTTCCAATGAGTCAGTTCTTCACATCAGGTGGCCAAAGTATTGCAGTTTCAGCTTCAGCATCAGTCCTTCCAATGAATATTCACAACTGATTTCCTTTAGGATGAACTGGTTGGATCTCCTTGCAGTCCAAGGGACTCTCAAGAGTCTTCTCAATACCACAGTTCAAAAGCATCAATTCTTTAGTGCTCAGCTTTCTTTATAGTCCAATTCTCACATCCGTACACGACTACTGGAAAAACTATAAATTTGACTAGACAGATCTTTGTCTGCATTCAGTAATTAGTACACTTTAGAAACAATAATGAATCTATTACATGTTAACATTAGTAAGATATTTATATAAAATCGATTACATTGTTCAAAAACATTTAGTGAGAAGAGTGGTCTTTTATTATGTGTTTGAAAATATATCTAATGTCTGCCTTGATAGAAAACATCCTAATGCTCATATCTATTTCTTCATTTAGTCTGTGGTAACATATTGTTTTGGGCTTCCCTGATGGTTCAGACAGGGAAAAAATCTGCCTGCAGTGCAGGAGACCTGGGTTGGATCCCTGGGTTGGGAAGATCCCCCTGGAGAAGGAGATGGCTACCCGCTCCAGTATTCTTGCCTGGAGAATTCCATGGAAAGAGGAGCCTTGTAGTGTTTTAGTTGAAGTATATGATTAAAACACATCCACACATGTAATTAGTAAAATAAGGACCTAATGACCTAAAGACCCCAGGTAATGTCTCTGGGACCCCTAGGGATTCTCACCTTGCTTTGAAAAGCACTGTAATTACAATATCTAGAAATTAACATAAAATATGCAATACATCTAAAGACTTTAAAGCATTAATAACAATGTAGAAGGTGATCTGAATACTTGAAAACAGTCTACTCCCCTGAGTGAGTTGAGCTAATATTATCATGATGTCAAGTTTTCCTAAATTATGTTGCACTAGCAATTCCAGGGAATTGATTGTGAATGTGATGAAACTTGCCTAAAATTTCTTCTGAGAACTGAATCAATATAAAACTATAACAAACTTTTAAAAATTGAGTAAACAGGAGAGGTATATCCTCCTGGATAATGAGACACATTATAGAGTCATAGTCATTTCTTAAAGTGTGATCCTGGATTAAATGAGCACTGATTAAATTGATTCTATGTCTCAGAAAATACCCCTGTATGGTTCAAAACTTAATGTATATAAAGGTGGGAGCATAAATCAACGGGAAAATATAAGATTGCCTGCTACTTTCTGGTGGGGGAAAATGTTCATTTTAGGAAGCAAAGTAAATCTGAATATCTGCCCAAGAACACATGCAAAAGTGGAATCCAGATAGATTCAAGACTGGAGTGGGTTACCATGCCCTCCTCAATGCTCTTGTAGGCATGGCAACCCACTCCAGTATTCTTGCCGTATTCTTGCTTGGAGAACCCTATGGACAGAGGAGCCTGGTGGCTGCAGTCCTTGGGGTTGGAAAGAGTCAGACAGGACTGAAGCGACTGAGCATGCACGCACTCAAGAGAGTTACTTTTTTTGATTTTAAAAAGCACAAAATTTAAGGTGATGTTTTTAAAAAAAGACATGGAAACATCAACATGAAGGACTTTTGTTCCACAAAGGAAATTATAGGTACAGTTATCAGGCAGATGAAACTTTATGAAGAATAATTTTCACTGTGGGAGACTGTCGATGGAATGCTATCCAGAAAAACGAACAAAGAGTAAGAATCTCAGTACAGGTAACGAGCGGAGAAATCATGGAAAGAGTTACACAGGCAAATGGAAAGATGCCCGGTAAAAAGGAACATGGGGAAGGAGGAAGGTAGGAAGAGAGGGAAGGGTGATGGAATTTCATCGTATAACTACTCAGTTCCCCAAATTAGAAAACATTGTGTTGGCTGGATTATGGGGAGAAAGGAATACTCTTGCAATGCTGGTGAGAATGTAGAATGATGAGAATTCAGAATATATATACTCTGTACACCAGCAAATTTGGTCCTAAGTGCTTGTCTTGATTTCTCAAACCTGTTTATAGGGGAGCATTTAAGAGTTTGCTTCTTGTAGCATTGCTGTAGTGGAGGAATTGGGGAGAGGGGAGGTAAGAAGGATTGGATGCAAACATTGGAGTCTCAAACAGGTGTTAGATATACACATAGCAGTATAAAGGGATTTAAAAAATAATATTGAGTGAATGAAGCAAAGGCCAGAATGAACTCTCTACCATAATCCCTTTTGGGTACATAAAAAATTTAGTACATGAAACTACTCTGTATCAAACCAGAACAGTGAATGCATGTCAATCCATACTTGTCAAAGCCATCAAATGTACAGAGAAAGAGTGAAGCTTAATGTGGACTTGGACTTTGGTTAATTATGACGTATCTCTATTGGTTGATCAATGGTAACAAATGGACCACATGATGCAAGATGTGAAAATAGAGAAAACTGAGCTGGCAGAGGAGGTTAAGTGGGAACCTGCTATACTATCTGATCAGTATTTCTATAAACCTAAAACTCCTATAATAAAATGAAGCCCATTCATTTAATAAATTAAAACATTAATTTAAAGGATTTATACAAACTTGTCAAAACATATATAAATCAAAGGGTACACATGAAGAATTTTAAGTGTTTGTCGAAACAAAAAGACAATGGGATGAAAGAAAGGGAATTAATTAATGAAATATGAGGAGGACCTCACACAAACCAATGGTGATCAAAAGCCATAAACTGGAGATATCATTGCTCAAACCTCTGCACCTGAACTCTGTCATAAAATTAGAAGAAAATTCTATGAATAATTTGAGCCACATTGCTATCCAGAGCTCCTGAACTCCTGGCTCTGAGACAGCCCTCCCATCCCTGACGTAACGACCCCTAGCCATTTCATTAGGACATCGTCTCTAAGAATCCCCCACAGTAGCAGTCATCTGGAACTTGGAGGACACAGAATCATCCGGACAGTGAGGAACTTGGCAGGAGTTGGGGGTGCTCTTTAGAGTGAGGAAGACTGCATTTTGGACCTGAAAAACACGTCCTCTGACCACCTAATTAAGCTCCCCACGCAGAAGCCAAGACACTGGCATCAGCTGCCTTCCATGCTTCATCCCTCCCTTCACTCAGCATTCTCTTTCCCTACCAAGTAGTTCCAGCTCCCCTGCATCCTTATGGCTCCATCTCCTTTTTCCTAGATGACTGCCCCAGGTTCCTCCCATGTCCCCTTCTCTGGTCCCATTCTACTCTGACTCCTAGAGTGAATTTTCTGAAATATGCACAGGGTCTGCAATCATTAGGTGCAGGGTTCAAAATCAAAGAACTTTGCAGTGTTGATCCACCCCTCTCCCCAACCAAGAGCACACAGAGGACTGCCTTCAGTGGATCCATGAAATTCACCCAAAGGCTTAGGTGCTTGTGCTCAGTTGTGTCCAACTCTTTGCAACCTTTGGACTGTAGCCTGCCAGGCTCCTCCTTCCATGGGATTTTTCTGGCAAGAATACTGGAGTGGGTTGCCATTTCCTTCTCCAGGGGATCTTGTCCACCCAGGAATCGAACCCACGTCTCCTGAGGCTCCTGAATCACAGGCAGCTTCTTTACCTGCTAAGCCAGTGGGAAGTCCACATAAGGGCTTAAAGTTTACCTAAGAAATGTAGTTGTCACTGACTGAGGGACTGTGTTCCTTCTTCTGATCTGGTTTGTTGTCATCCTTCTGTACTTGATACATCACCAGCTGACCCCATTCTAAACTTGTGGTCTCTGACCCCAGAGGACTTAGACCCGCTGGTAACCACACAACACAGTTCCCCCCAGGAGGCTGATTCAACCTCCACTCTCTTCTCCAGCCCCTACCTCACCCCTGCAGTCTACCTTTCCACCTCCTGCATGGTGGAACACCATGATTATTCAGGCTGGCCTCTCCCATCTTCTCTAACAGGTGGACAGAATTTTGTCTCCTTTGGTCTCATGGAGGAGTGCTTGTGCACCAGTGCTGAGCAAACATCAGACACATCACAGGAGTGAAGCCTGCTCACACTTCTGTCTCCTCCGGAGCCTCCCCTCCAGGTTAGCTGGGCCCGAGCAGGACAGAGCAACAAAGACAAGATAACCTAGAACAGGATTTCTCAGCTTTAGCATTAGTGATGTTTGTTTCTGTTTTGCAAACTTTAAACTTTTTATTTTGTATTGGGGTATAGCCAATTAACAATGTTGTGGTAGTTTCAGGGGAACAGCGAATGAATTCAGCCATGCATATACATGTTTCCATTCTCCCCCAAGGGCTTCCTTGGTGGTTTAGATGGTAAAGAATCAGCCCACAGTATGGGAGACCCAGGTTCAGTCCCCTGGTTGGGAAGATCCCCTGAAGAAGGAAATGGCTACACACTCCAGTATTCTTACCTGGAGAATTCCATGGACAGAGAAGCCTGGCGGGCTATGGGGTCACAGAGTTGGACACAATTGAGCAACTAACACTTTCACTTTTACTTTCACTGGCTTCAGTTCACCAGAGGCCTGCAGCATCCTCTCCCCACCATAAATTCTGATGACCAAAAAGCTTCAGATTTGTCCAGATGTCCACCATGGGGCAGAATCATCCTGGGTTGACAACTGCTGACTTAGAAGCTGCAAAGGACACTTAAGCTAAACGAGAAGAAAGGACCCAGAGTGGGCAAAATGAGAAGACCCCGAGCAGCTTTCCACGACCAAGCTTCTCTCTTACTACTCTTTTCCCCAGCCCCGGTCTCATCCCCAGGCTGAGAAGCACTGCTCACAATTGTAGGTTCTGCCTCCGTAGCTTTCTGTCCTGGTTTCCCTCTGCCTGGGCTGCCTCTTCCAGAAATGGTCAGTCGGGGTGAGCAGAAGCTCTCCTGCTTGTTGCTGTCAGCAGCACCCCCAAGCAGGTGGAGTGAGATCTAGAATCTCCCAAATGATCTGATATACAGTGTGCTTTATCCCTGCTGCAGCCTCCAGCAGGCTGTTCCCAAGAGCATCTTCATGGAACCAACTGCAAGGGCAGTCCTCAGGGTCTGGAGAGGCTGAGAGGGACCTCAGGGGGAGCTTCTGGGATCTTCAGTCTCAGCTATTCACACACAACAGAGATTCCCTACTGCCTCCCTCTGCCCAGTGTGATGGCAGCTGCTGCTGAGGGCTGAGCTCTCAGTCTTGGGGGATACAGGGCTGGATACAGATGCCCTCGACCCCTTGCAGGTAAAGAAAGGGTCAGAGGGAAGTCAGGAACTGAAGGAGCCCAGAGTAAGAATCCATGGCTGTGCCCTTGGGTAAGGCCAGTTGGAAAGCTGTCCAGAACAAGGGTACTTTGGAGCTGGCTCCTAGGGAGTGGTTTCTCTTGCACAAGGTAAGTGCTCAATGTCTTCTAGCCACACTGGAAAGTCTCACCTTCCTCTCTATCTCTGTCCTATCCTTGTTGTCCTGGTGATCCAGGTCAGAAAGTCTTGTTACTGAGTCCAAGTGCACTCTGGAGTATTGCCGCACATTGGCCAATGAATCCGAGAGGTGTTGAGGCAAGGAAGAAACTTTGGGGAGCCGGCAAACCCAGAAGATGGCAGTCTAGCACCTCAGAATAACCATCTTATTGGGGTCTGGATGCCAGGTTCTTTTACAGATTAGGGATGAGGCCAGGACATGGAAGCAACCTAGATGCCCATCAGCAGATGAATGGATAAGAAAGCTGTGGTACATATACACAATGGAGTATTACTCAGCCATTAAAAAGAATACATTTGAATCAGTTCTAATGAGATGGATGAAATTGGAACCTATTATACAGAGTGAAGTAAGCCAGAAAGAAAAACACCAATACAGTATACTAACGCATATATATGGAATTTAGAAAGATGGTAACAATAACCCTGTGTACGAGACAGCAAAAGAGACACTGATGTATAGATCAGTCTTATGGACTCTGTGGGAGAGGGAGAGGGTGGGGAGATTTTGGAGAATGGCTTTGAAACATATATAATATCATGTATGAAACGAGTCACCAGTCTAGGTTCGATGCACGATACTGGATGCTTGGGGCTGGTGCACTGGGACGACCCAGAGGGAGGGTATGGGGAGGGAGGAGGGAGGAGGGTTCAGGATGGGGAGCACAGGTATACCTGTGGCGGATTCGTTTCGATATTTGGCAAAACTAATACAATATTGTAAAGTTTAAAAATAAAATAAAATTTAGAGATGAGGGGATGAGAGGAAGCAAAGTAAAAGGCCATTAATATTGCAAACGTCTCCTAGAATGACAAGCCTCAGGTGTGTTAATTCCTTCCTTCCTGCCATCCACAGGTGGACAGGATTCTGAAAAAACACACTTTAGTTTAACAGTCAGGCAGAGGGGCAGGATTCTCTGAGGTAAACCATTCTGTATGATTATAATAACAAAAGCAATGAAAGGCAAGTCAAAGAAACAGTTCCACCATGGAGTCAGAATTGGCTTCCTCCCTGCAGCAGTCTGACATTAGCATAAGATTCTTTATGATAAAATATGAACATTTGATCTTTTGGTCTTTATCCCTGGTTCCTGACTCTCAGTTCCAGAAACTATTAGTATCTCAGGAGTGATCAAAGTGTCTTTTTTATACTGATGAGATGATTAGTAACTGGAGGCCCCAAGGTAGCTTTCTGGGGATGGTCTCCAGAAAGATCAAGGCAAGATTCAAAGGCTGAAACTTTTACCCCCACTCCCTTAGGCCTCCAGAACGAGGAGAGGAGGTACAGATTGAGTTAGGCACCAAAGCTCAAGGATTTAATCAGTCATGACTCTGTGATAAAATCTTTATAGAAACTCCCTAAACAACAGGATTTGGAGAGTTTCTAGCAGACAGTTTCTAGGTGGTGAACACAGGAAGGTGCTAGGAAGGTGTGGTTTATCCAGAGAAGGATGGAAATTCTTCACTCCTTACCTTGGAATCTGTCCTATGCTTCCCTTCCATATGTTTGTGCCTAAGTTGCATCTTCAATAGCCAACTAGTACCTAGGTGGCCTGGTGGTAAAGAATCCGCCTAACCATGCAGGAGACACAGATTTGATCGCTGGGTCTAGAAGATCCCCTGGAGCAGGAAGTTGCAACCCACTCCTGAATTTTTGCCTGAAGAATCCCATGGACAGAGGAGCCTGGCGGGCGACAGTTTATAGGATCACAAAGAGTCAGACATGACTGAGAGACTGAGCACACACAATAGCAATGAAAGAAGTTTTCTGAATTCTCTAAATCATTTTAACAAAGTGTAGAACCTGAAAGTGGGGGGTGGGTTGTGGGAACATCCAGCTTTCTAGCCTGGACTGGTTGCTGAAGTGGGAGCGGTCTTGTGGAACTGAGCCCTTCACATGTGAATTCTGACACCAGCTCCAGGTAGTTGATGTGCGTGTGTGCTTAATTCCTCAGCTGCGTCTGATTCTTTGCAAGCCTATGCACTGTCGCCCACCAGGCTCCTCTGTCCATGGGATTTTCCAGGCAAGAAGACTGGAGTGGGTTGCCGTTTCCTACTCTAGGGGATTGTCCCAATCCAGGGATCGAACCCCTGTCTCAGTGTCAGAATTGAACTATAGGACACCATTGGTGTCCAGAGAGTTGGAGAACTGATCTTTAGTGTAGAGATAGAAGCCACACATTTAATGTCATAAGTGTTCAGCAACACTGTCTGCTCAGCCTCTGCAATCAGCCTCAAATCTGGCCACTCAACTCATCCAGGATGCCCTCAGCTATCTCCACTCCACCTCTCTGCACCACTGTCTACATCTGCCCACGTCCACTCCTGCCCTCAGCAGCTTACTCCCCTCACAATATTCAGAAAGAGCTCTCCACGAAGAAGAATCTGACCCTGCTGCTTGTGCTGGAAACCAACTGCTTGGTACAACCACCTTGGAAAACGGATTGGCAGTATCTATTGCAGGTGAATTGTAGATCTTCACTATGATTCAGTAATTACACATCTAGGTACAGACTCAAGAGAACAGCACATAAGTATTATCCACTAAAGGACATGTTTTAGACCTTCACAGCAATGCCATTCATAGGAACCCCAGAGTGGAAACAACCCAAATGTCTATGAATATGTTCATATCATAGAATATCATACAACTATTTTTTTGTAAGTGTATTTAAAATATTTACAGGATATCCAGTGTTTTGATATATTTATATGTTATAAAACAATCACTGAAATAAGATCAGTTCAGTTCAGTCACTCAGTCATGTCTGACTCTTTGCCACCCCATGAACCACAGCATGCCAGGTTTCCCTGTCCATCACCACTCCTGGAGTCCACCCAAACCCATGTCCAGTGAGTCGGTGATGCCATTCAACCATCTCATCCTTTGTCATCCCCTTCTCCTCCTGCCCTCAATCTTTCCCAGGATCAGGGTCTTTTCAAATGAGTCAGCTCTTCACATCAGGTGGTCAAAGTATTGGAGTTTCAGCTTCAACATCAGTCCTACCAATGAACACCCAGGACTGATCTCCTTTAGGATGGACTAGTTGGATCTCCTTGCAGTCCAAGGGACTCTCAAGAGTCTTCTCCAACACCACAGCTCAAAAGCATCAATTCTTTGTTGCTCAGATTTCTTTATAGTCCAATTCTCACATCCATATATGACCACTGGAAAAATCATAGCCTTGACTAGACAGACTTTTGTTGACAAAGTAATGTCTCTGCTTTTTAATATGCTGTCTAGGTTGGTCATAACTTTCCTTCCAAGGAGTAAGTGTCTTTTAATTTTATGCTGCAATCACCATCTGCAGTGATTTTGGAGCCCAGAAAAATAAAGTCAGCCACTGTTTCCCCATCTATTTGCCATGAAGTGATGGGGCCGGATGCCATGATCTTAGTTTTCTGAA
>NW_011494793.1:24434-26983 GCF_000754665.1 Bison bison bison | reverse complement strand
AGCTTTCAGGATTTGGAATAGCTCAACTGGAATTCCATCACCTCCACTAGCTTTGTTCAGAGTGATGCTTCCTAAGGCCCATTTGACTTCACATTCCAGGATGTCTGGCTCTAGGTGAGTGATCACACCATTGTGATTATCTGGGTCTTGAAGATCTTTTTTGTAAAGTTCTTCTGTATATTCTTGCCACCTCTTCTTAATATCTTCTGCTTCTGTTAGGTCCCTACCATTTCAGTTACCATATGTTATCTCTTTATATTTTCTTTTAGCCTCTCCACATGCTTTGTAATCCACTGGGCTTCCCAGATGGCACTAGCAGTAAAGAATATACTTACCAGTGCAGGAGATGCAAGAGACATGGGTTTGATCCCTGGATAGGAAAGATCCTCTGGAGAAAGAAATGGCAACGCACTCCAGCATCCTTGCCTGAAAAATTCTGATAAAGAAGCCTGGTGGAGACCCCCTGGTCCATGGGGCCACAAGGAGTGGGACATGGCTGAGTGACTGAGCACAGCACACGCAACACATAGTCTTTGAATTACCAATTACTTAAATTTCTAGTATTAAACGGTATAGTGAGACTACTCTGTTTATTAGAAAGCAGAGCATCTAAGCTTACTTCTCACGTGTACCTGATTTGATTCTCATTTCTCAGAGCAGCTGAGATGAGGAAAGACCACTATTCATGTAAACATTTAAAGTTCACAGATGGCCAGCATGAGGCAGGGTGCTCAGGTCTGGTGCACTGGGATGACCCAGAGGGATGGGATGGGGAGGGAGAAGGGAGGGGGGTTCAGGAAGGGGAACACATGTACACCCATGGCTGATTTATGTCAATGTATGGCAAAACCACTACAATATTGTAAAGTAATTAGCCTCCAATTAAAATAAATAAATAAAAATACACTCATTGCTACATTGAACTAGCTGTTACTGTTGCCCTCAAATTGTAGGGCCAATGAGATTAATGGCAAGTTCTGGAAAGGTGTAAGCAGCCCTCTTGCTGTTTAAGATAACAAAAAGTATGCACAAAATGTATAATCTTTGATTTTAAGATCTTTTAATCACAAAAATAACAGTTAATCATTGTTTAGCACATCTTACAGAATATTGATAATAAAGTTAGGTAACAAAAATATTGTATCCTAGCCACCAAACTATACTTTAGCTTGTGTAATAATAGAATTTGGGATTAAATGCTGATTTTATCAATGTAACATTAAATGTTTTAGGACCAAAAAAAAACAAAAACAAAAACAAAAAAGAAAGCTGTGGTACATATACACAATGGAATATTACTCAGCTATTAAAAAGAAGGCATTTGAATCCTTTCTAATGAGGTGGATGAAACTGGAGCCTATTATACAGAGTGAAGTAAGTCAGAAAAAAACAAACCACCAATACAGTATATTAATATATATATATATATATATATATGGAATTTAGAAAGATGGTAATGATGATCCTATATGCAAGACAGCAAAAGAGACAGAGATGTAAAGAACAGGCTTTTGGACTCTGTGGGAGAAGGCAAGGGTGGGGTGATTTGAGAGAATAGCATTGAAACATGTATATTATCATATGTGAAATGGTTTGCCAGTCCAGGTTTGATGTATGAGACAGGGTGCTCAGGGCTGGTGCACTGGGATGACCCAGAGGGATGGGATGGGGAGGGAGGTGGGAGGGGGGTTCAGGATGGGGAACACATGTACACCTGTGGCGGATTCATGTCAATGTGTGGCAAAAATCACTACAATATTGTGAAGTAATTAGCCTCCAAGTAAAATAAATAAATTAATTTACCTTTGTGCTTGCTGTCTCTTCTTCCTAGAAAGTCCTCTCCCATCTGTGTACCTCACCTGGATCACACCTCCTTACCCTTCAGGTCTCACTTGAGACATCATTCCCATCCAGAAGTGATGTCTTAACAACTGGTCTTTGTTAAGCCACAGACCAGTCTCTGATCTACTGTTAGCTCTCACAGGCTCTTAGGCTTTCCTCATCACACCTTGGGCCACTCTGTGTTGTCACCTTTGGTTACATGACAGCTTCCCCACTGGGGCATAAGAAGATGAGTGTTGAAAGTGAAAGTGCTAGTGACTCAGTCGTGTCTGACTCTGTGACTCCATGGACCATAGCACTCCAGGCTCCTCTGTCCATGGGATTTCCCAGGCGAGAATACTGGCATGGGTTGTATTTCCTCCTCCAGATTGGGATCTTCCCAATCCAGGGATCGAACCCTGGTCTCTTGCATTGCAGGTGGATTCTTTACCATCTGAGTCATCAGGTCAGCTCTGTCCTTGGTTATTGCTGGATACTACTACCGCACAACTGCACTCATCTCACAGGCTAGTAAAGTAATGCTCAAAATTCTCTAGGCCAGGCTTCAGCAATATGTGAACTGTGAACTTCCTGAGGTTCAAGCTGGTTTTAGAAAAGGCAGAGGAACCAGAGATCAAATTGCCAACATTCGCTGGATCATGGAAAAAGCAAGAGAGTTCCAGAAAAACATCTATTTCTGCTTTATTGACTATGCCAAAGCCTTTGTC
>NW_011494793.1:24102-24304 GCF_000754665.1 Bison bison bison | reverse complement strand
TATTCCCATCTCTTGAAGAATTTTCCACAGTTTATTGTGATCTGCACAGTCAAAGGCTTTGGCATAGTCGATAGCAGAAATAGATGTTTTTCTGGAACTCTCTTGCTTTTTCAGTGATCCAGTGGATGTTAGCAATTTGATGTCTGGTTCCTCTGCCTTTTCTAAAACCAGCTTGAACCTCAGGAAGTTCACAGTTCACATA
>NW_011494793.1:19419-24002 GCF_000754665.1 Bison bison bison | reverse complement strand
TGGAGATCAGCCCTGGGATTCTTTGGAGGGAATGATGCTGAAGCTGAAACTCCAGTACTTTGGCTACCTCATGCGAAGAGTTGACTCATTGGAAAAGACTCTGATGCTGGGAGGGATTGGGGGCAGGAGGAGAAGGGGGCAACAGAGGATGAGATGGCTGGATGGCATCACTGACGCGATGGACGTGGGTCTGGGTGAACTCCAGGAGTTGGTGATGGACAGGGAAGCCCGGCGTGCTGCGATTCATGGGGTCGCAAAGAGTCAGGCACGACTGAGCGACTGAACTGAACTGAACTGAGTGCCTAAAATGTTTCCACATTAAATACTTATTTAATAAGCTTTTGTGACTATATAAATAACGGCAAGTGCTGTAAGTGTTGCAAACAAAAGCAAATTCTGACTTTATGTTGGAACTGTTTCTTTGACTTGCTTTTCATTGCCTTTGTTATTATAATCATATGCAATGACCTGCCTCAGTGAATCCTGCCCCATGCCTGACTGTTAAAGTGCCTTTGTTCAGAATCCTGTCCACCTGTAGATGGCAGGAAGGAAGATATTAGCACACCCCTTACCTGAGGCTTGCCATTGTAGGAGATGTTTGCAAGATTAATGGCCTTTTTACTTTGTTTCCTTCCCTCTGCTCATCTCTAATCTATAAAAGAACCTGGCATCCAGACTCCATAGAATGGTTTTAATGACACATTAGTCTGTCATCTTCTTGGTCATTTCAACTGGAGAATTTTGATGGACAAGGAAGAGATCCCCAAGCAATGTTCTGATAGCATTTAAAGCAGAAGGAATAGTTTGAGCAAAGGCATGCAGGTGTGCTGAGCATGGAAGGAGAGAGATTACCAGTGGCTTGAAGGGCCACAAAGAATAATTGCTCTGGCCCCCACAAAGAAGCAGGTAAAAGGTATAGACAGCTAGAAGGTAGAATTAGATGCCTACATGGTTTTTACGGGAAGCATAGGGACTGAAAAGGCCCACCTTGGCCAGCACCATAGTAACCATCTGCATGAGTTGTGTATGAAAGGAGGTCCTAGTAAGGAACACAGAACTAATAAGCCACCGCTACCCAGAAGAGTTTGGGAAAAGTCAAAGGGAGACACCATATGTCTGATCATCTCCCAGGAGACTCCTCAATGGCACCCATCTTGGCTGAGTGATGTGTGAGCCACCAGGAAGGAGTCTTGAATCCGAATGATTGGCCAAAGACAACCTGGAAACTAGTCCTGTCACCATAAAATCCAAGGCTGTGAGCCATGTGGCAGAGCAGTTTTCCTGGGTTCCCTTACCCTACTGCCCTCTGCCTAGGCGCCCCTTCCCAATAAAGTCTTTGTCAGCATGTAAGTCTCCTCAGACAATTCATTTTTGAGTGTTAGACAAAATTCCACTTTTGGACCCTGGAAGGGATCCCACTTCCTGCAACATGGCCATCCATTTCACCTAAGCTCCAGGATCTAAGAAATTATGGAGAATATGACATGGCTCACATATGTACATTGATATCAGGTTTCCTCCGCTCAACAAAACTCAGAAAGGAGCTGGGAGAGGGCCATACATTCTGTCAACAAAAGAATTGCTGGGGTTCATGAACTCATTCTTCATTGATGTCTCTGGTACCCAGAAGTCAGAGAAGAAAGGAACATATCATACAATCTCAGGGATGGAGAAGGGATAGGTCAGGGGCCGGGGCTCTGCTTCTTCTCATAGATCCCCTTGTCCAGATGACTGTTCTACAGGAAGTAATCCTAGTGACTATGATGGAGCATCTTGATGCAATCTTCAGATTCTTAGGTGTTGTTTGTTCACAATGTTAACACATCTCTGAAAAGACACAGATAACTGTAGGCAGGAAAAAAAAATTCCCTTCTTGACTCCAGGATTACAGATATGATTTTGTTCCATCAAAGCAAAATTCTGGTCTCTTTGATAACTAAGATTCAAAAAGGAATCCTCAACTCATAGCACATCTCAGAGCAGCCAATTTGTCAACCTCACTAGCTTTTCAGAAGAAACTGGGACTCAGAAAGAGGAAGTAACCTGGTGTAGGTCCTGCTGTTTCATCATGCAGTCTGTCATGGTGCCTCCTCTGAATGCCCAGCTTATGGTTGTCTTTCTTCTGGTGTGTGTGGTGCAATCCCCTTAATTGTCTGCAACAGCCTGAAACTAAATCCTGGACCCGGCTTTGTGAAGCTGGACAAGTGACTTGTTTTTGCTGAACTTCAATTTTCCCTTTGGTGAAAGACCAATCTGTAAGGACAGAAAGTCCTGTGCATGTACAATACATAGGATGTATTAGGTCCTTGGTCTGTCAAGTCCAGGGCACCAAGACTCTTTGGGGAGATGTGATAACTTATGACAACCTCCAGTAAGAGTTGAGTGCCCTCACCGTAGACACACACACACGCATTTTAGACTAGCTCCAGCTGTGTGACCTTGCACGTTATCGAATTTACCTAACCTCAGTTTCCTTCGGTGGAACACAGTGGTAAAAATAGGACTGTACCTCATAGTTTGTTGTGAGGATTCAAGGAGTTAATGTGTGAACAATGCCTGACACTTAGGAAATACTCACAGAAGGGGTTCTAGGAGTATGATAACAGGGCATTGTACTCTGTCTTCCTTTCCAGGGGAATATATCTAGCCTTCAACACATCTTGAGGACCAGGCTCTGGAATAGTCACAGGACCACAGAGATGAATTAGGTGCCATTTTTTCTTTTCATACACTCCCACTTTGTCAGAGGACCAGACCCATGAGAATAAAACCACACTAAGGGTGGTGTGCTAGGAGATGTTGAAAAATAATGAAGGAGGGGTATTTTATTGGCAGCATAAGGAATCAGTAGGGGTTCTCCAAGAGAATGAAGAAAAAATCAAGCCGCCAAGGAGAACTCCGAATAAAAGTAAAAAGGTATGAGAGTGCAGAGTATGGGCTCAAGGAATAAGAGGAGAGGTCTTGAGGGAGATGGGTCCCTAAGCTTCCCTTTCCCTTTCCTCATGTTCAGAGCTGAGAGATAAACCAGATTTAGCCTTTGTGAATGTTTGAGAGAGCTCCTGGCCTTAGATTTCACCTCACTAGCTTCATGAAGCCTTAGTAGAAGACTGGGCTGCATCTCTGCAAACTCATTCTAGGTTTTGAGCATAAGACAGCCTAGTAGCAGCTCTACTCTGGAGTCTAAGCTGCCCTATTACCACAGCATTATTCTGGGAGAATCTACTCAACCTTTGGAATCACTGACTACACCACCTTGCCTCCATAAATCTCACACATGACTCTTTCTAATTCATCACGGAGCCCACCATACAAAAGTATCCAAAAGGTTATTGTTGTTCAGTTGTAAAGTCTTGTCTGACTCTTTAGCAACCCCATGGTAGCTAAACCCTATGAGGCAGCACACCAGCCTCCTCTGTCCTCCACTATCTCCCAGAGATTCATGTCCATTGAATTGGTGATGTTATCCAATCATTTCAGCAGCCCCCTTCTCCTTTTGCCTTCAGTCTTTCCCAGCATCAGGGTACTTTCCAATCAGTTGGCTCTTTGGATCAGGTGGCCAAACTATTAGAGCTTCAGCTTCAGTATCAATCCATCCGATATTCAGGGCTGATTCCTTTAGGATTGACTGGTTTGATCTTCTTGCAGTCCAAGGGACTCTCAGGAGTCTTCTCCAACACCATAATTTGAAAACATCAATTCTTCAGGGCTCAGCCTTCTTTATGGTCTAATTCTCACATCTGTACATGACTACTGAAAAAAAATGTAGCTTTGACTATATGGACCTTTGTTGGCAAAGTGATGTTTCTGCTTTTTAATATGCTGTCTAGGTTTGTCATAGTTTTCCTTCCAAGGAGCAAGTGTCTTTTATTTTTTAAAAATTTTTTAAAAATTTATTTCATTTTTTAACTTTACAATATTATATTGGTTTTGCCATATATCAACATGAATCCACCACAGGTATACATGTGTTCCCCATGCTGAACCCTCTTCCCTCCTCCTTCCCCGTACCATCCCTCTAGGTTGTCCCAGTGCACCAGCCCCAAGCATCCAGTATTGTGCATTGAACCTGGAATGGCAACTCGTTTCATATATGATATTGTACATGTTTCAATGCCATTCTCCCAAATCATCCCACCCTCTCCCTCTCCCAGAGAGTCCAAAAGACTGATCTATACATCAGTGTCTCTTTTGCTGTCTCGTACACAGGGTTATTGTTACCATCTTTCTAAATTCCATAAATATGCGTTAGTATACTGTATTGGTGTTTTTCTTTTTTCTTAAATTTTATTTTATTTTTAAACTTTACAATATTGTATTAGTTTTGCCAAATATTGAAATGAATCCGCCACAGCTATACCTGTGTTCCCCATCCTGAACTCTCCTCCCTCCTCCCTCCCCATACCCTCCCTCTGGGTCATCCCAGTGCACCAGCCCCAAGCATCCAGTATCGTGCATCGAACCTGGACTGGCAACTCGTTTCATACATGATATTATACATGTTTCAATGCCATTCTCCCAAATCTCCCCACCCTCTCCCTCTCCCAGAGAGTCCATAAGACTGATTATACATCCGTGTCTCTTTT
>NW_011494793.1:3970-19319 GCF_000754665.1 Bison bison bison | reverse complement strand
TTGTGTATATGTACCACTGCTTTCTTATCCATTCTTCTGCTGATGGACATCTAGGTTGCTTCCATGTCCTGGCTATTATAAACAGTGCTGCGGTGAACATTGGGGTACACATGTCTCTTTCAATTCTGGTTTCCTCAGTGTGTATGCCCAGCAGTGGGATTTCTGGGTCATAAGGCAGTTCTATTTCCAGTTTTTTAAGGAATCTCCACACTGTTCTCCAGAGTGGCTGTACTAGTTTGCATTCCCAGAAACAGTGTAAGAGGGTTCCCTTTTCTCCACTCCCTCTCCAGCATTTATTGCTTGTAGACTTTTGGATTGCAGCCATTCTGACTGGTGTGAAATGGTACCTCATAGTGCTTTTGATTTGCATTTCTCTGATAATGAGTGATGTTGAGCATCTTTTCATGTGTTTGTTAGCCATCTGTATGTCTTCTTTGGAGAAATGTCTGTTTAGTTCTTTGACCCATTTTTTGATTGGGTCATTTATTTTTCTGGAATTGAGCTGTAGGTGTTGCTTGTATATTTTTGAGAATAGTTGTTTGTCAGTTGCTTCATTTGCTATTATTTTCTCCCATTCTGAAGGCTGTCTTTTCACCTTGCTGATAGTTTCCTTTGTTGTGCAGAAGCTTTTAAGTTGAATTAGGTCCCATTTGTTTATTTTTGCTTTTATTTCCAATATTCTGGGAGGTAGGTCATAGAGGATCCTGCTGTGATGTATGTTGGAGAGTGTTTTGCCTATGTTCTTCTCTAGGAGTTTTATAGTTTCTGGTCTTACATTTAGATCTTTAATCCATTTTGAGTTTATTTTTGTGTATGGTGTTAGAAAGTGTTCTAGTTTCATTCTTTTACAAGTGGTTGACCAGTTTCCCCAGCACCACTTGTTAAAGAGATTGTCTTTAACCTATTGTATATTCTTGCCTCCTTTGTCAAAGATAAGGTGTCCATAGGTGCATGGATTTATCTCTGGGCTTTCTGTTTTGTTCCACTGATCTATATTTCTGTCTTTGTGCCAGTACCATACTCTCTTGATGACTGTGGCTTTGTAGTTAGATCCTGAAGTCAAGCAAGTTGATTCTTCTTTCTCAAGACTGCTTTGGCTATTCGAGGTTTTTTGTATTTCCATACAAATTGTGAAATTATTTGTTCTAGCTCTGTGAAGAATACCATTGGTAGCTTGATAGGGATTGCACTGAATCTATAAATTGCTTTGGGTAGTATACTCATTTTCACTATATTGATTCTTCCAACCCATGAGCATGGTAGATTTCTCCATCTATTAGTGTCCTCTTTGATTTCTTTCACCAGTGTTTTATAGTTTTCTATATATAGGTCTTTAGTTTCTTTAGGTAGATATATTCCTAAGTATTTTATTCTTTTCCTTGCAATGGTGAATGGAATTGTTTCCTTAATTTTTCTTTCTATTTTCTCATTATTGGTGTATAGGAATGCAAGGTATTTCTGTGTGTCGATTTTATATCCTGCAACTTTACTATATTCATTGATTAGTTCTAGTAATTTTCTGGTGGAGTCTTTAGGGTTTTCTATGTAGAGGATCATGTCATCTGCAAACAGTGAGAGTTTTACTTCTTCTTTTCCAATTTGGATTCCTTTTATTTCTTTTTCTGCTCTGATTGCTGTAGCCAAAACTTCCAAAACTATGTTGAATAGTAATGGTGAAAGTGGGCACCCTTGTCTTGTTCCTGACTTTAGGGGAAATGCTTTCAATTTTTTACCATTGAGGATAATGTTTGCTGTGGGTTTGTCATATATAGCTTTTATTATGTTGAGGTATGTTCCTTCTATTCCTGCTTTCCTGAGAGTTTTTATCATAAATGGATGTTGAATTTTGTCAAAGGGTTTCTCTGCATCTATTGAGATAATCATACGGTTTTTATTTTTCAATTTGTTAATGTGGTGTATTACATTGATTGATATGCAGATATTAAAGGATCCTGCATAGGATAGGTGTTAGCTCTTCTCTAAATTTTTGGTAGAATTCAGCTGTGAAGCTGTCTGGACCTGGGCTTTTGTTTGCTGGAAGATTTCTGAATACAATTTCAATTTCTGTGCTTGTGATGGGTCTGTTAAGATTTTCTATTTCTTCCTCGTCCAGTTTTGGAAAGTTGTACTTTTCTAAGAATTTGTCCATTTTTTCCACGTTGTCCATTTTATTGGCATATAATTGCTGATAGTGCAAGTGTCTTTTAATTTCATGGCTGCAGTCACCATCTGCAGTGATGTTGGAGCCTAGGAAAATAAAATCTGCTTCCACTTTTTCCCCTTCTATTTCCATAAAGTGATAACACTGGATGCCATGACCTTTTTTTTTTTTTTTTTTTTTTTAATATTGAGTTTCAGGCCAGCTTTTTTCACTGTCTTCTTTCACCCTCATGAAGAGGCTCTTTAGTTCCTCTTCACTTTCTGTCATTAGAGCTGTATTATCTAATGAGGACCCAAATTATTCTGTTTCACCAAGAAGAATGAGGCTCAAAGAAGGGAGTAGAACCAAGAACTGAAACCATATGGGCTCCACCAGTGAGTGTCTGCCCTTCAGTGTCCACTGGGCAGCTTGTGGCAGTCAGATAATGGAGTGAAAGTGAAAGTCACTCAGTCATATCCTACTCTTTGTGACTCCATGGAATACAGTCCACGGAATTCTCCAGGCAAGAATACTGGAGTGGGTAGCCTTTCCCTTCTCCAGGGGATCTTCCCAACCCAGGGATCAAACCCTGGTCTCCAGCATTGCAGGTGGATTCTTTACCAGCTGAGGTATAAGGGAAGCCCAAGAATACTGGAGTGGGTAGCCTATCCCTTTTCCAGTGGATTTTCCTGGCTCGGGAATCTAACCAGGATCTCCTGCATTGCAAGTTGATTCTTTACTAACTGAGCTACCAGGGAAGCCCAGATAATGGGTTTTTGGCTTCCAATAATGACAGCCACTGCATATGGAGTATCTAATATGTTCATGCTTTATATAACTTTCCATTTTGATTCTAACATATCTGGTTTCATAGGAAAAGCTTCTTGTAATAAAGAAGAGTAGTTTGCATTTTATGACTCCCTACCATCTTGAAGAGATTTGATATTGAAGGATATTCCTTTTTAAAGATGATGTTTGGAGAAGGCAATGGCACCCTACTCTAGTACTCTTGCCTGGAAAATCCCATGGAAGGATGAGCCTGGAAGGCTGCAGTCCATAGGGTCGGACACGACTGAGCGACTTCACTTTCACTTTTCACTTTCATGCATTGGAGAGGGAAATGGCAATCCACTCCAGTGTTCTTGCCTTGAGAATCCCAGGGATGGGGGAGCCTCGTGGGCTGCTGTCTATGGGGTCGCACAGAGTCAGATACGACTGAAGAGACTTAGCAGCAGCAGCTGTGTGTAGGTTAGGAGAGAAGGAATGAAGGAGGAGGAAGAGATGGAGATAGAGGGCAATTTTATCTCTGGATGTGAAATAGTCAATAGAAAGAGACTGCCTTAAGAACTACTCAATACATCACTTGTTCTATTCTTAGAATGATTGTGTGTGTGTGTGTGTGTGTGTGTGTGTGTGTTGAATAGTGCTGTTAGTCAAAGGCTACAAACTTTTAGTTATAAGAAGAGTAAATGCCCAACAGTGTGTCAACAGTCAATGTATTAACTTTAGCATATTATATTCATGCAATATATTTCCCTCTCTGTTCTAGCCAAAAACCAATGGTGAATTGATTGCAGGGAGGCAAAGAAAAGAGACAAACTGATTTAGGATCCAGTCACCCCCTGTGATTGTAAAGTATTAGGGAGGCACCAGGGTGGACAGGTGCTGTGATGGTAAGGAGTCAAGGATGAAAATAGGGAGGATAAAGGGAGGCAGCAGGTGGCTGAGATGGGAAGGAGGGGATGCAGAAAGGGGAACACAAACAGCTTCATGAGCAGAGAGAGCCAGGATGGGGGCAGACAGGTAAGGCAAGTTGGAGACAAACAGACCTAGCCTGTGGTTCTCCACCAGGGGCGGTTCTCCTCCCCAGGGGACACTGTGCAATACCTGAGATACCTTTGATTGTCATAGTTGGAGATGCTACTGGCATCTAAAGAGTGACAGGGATGCTGCTCAATATCTTCTAATGCCCAGAGCAGCCGCCAACCATAGAAAATGATCAGCCTCTAATGTTCCTGATGCTAAGTTGGAAAACCCTGCTGCAGTGGTACATGTAGACAGGGTTTGTCCACAGGTGGGTTTGACCTCTGAGTTCTGAGAGGGGACTGGCCCCTCTGTGAGTTCTTTTAAGTCCCGGGTCATACTTCTTCTCTGGGGTTGTTCAGTTTAATTGCAGAGGAGCCCCTAAATGTTCTCCTGGTAGATCAATGCCAAGAGATGTCAGTCCACCTCTCTGCCATCCTGAACTCAAACCCATCAGGGTTCTAAGGCTTTTTGTTTTGCTTTAAAAAATTAGGAGACTTTACTTCTTGGAGCAGTTTTAGGTTCACAGAACACTGAGCAGATGGTGCAGAGGATTTCCACATACCCTCTCTCCCCCTAAACTCAGTTTCCCCTGTTATTAACACCCTGCATTAGTAAGTGACTGGGTTACAGTTGCTGAACCAATACTGACACATTATTATTAACTAAAGCCCACAGTTTACCTTAGGGTTCACTCTTGGTGCTGTTCAACCTGTGGGTTTTGACAAAGGGGAAATGTCATATATTCACCATAGTATCATACAGAATTATTTCATCAGCTTAAAAAAAATGGAGTTCCACCTAATGGAATTGGAGTTTCATCCCTTCCTCTCTCCCCCGAGTCCCTGACAACCACCAGTCTCTTTACTGTCTCCCTTTTCCTAGAATGAACAGAAACCAATCTTAGCTGTGTTCTGTATCCCTGTCATCCCAGAAGGTGTATATTAAGTCTTGGGCCACCTCCCCAGGATGTGATGAGCTCTTCTCTTCTTATAGTTCCTCTCTTTCTGCCTTCATGACTGTGGATCTTAATTAATAAACAGAGGGAGTCTGTGGATGGTCTGGTATGGTGAAGCTAAAAACTCCCCGGTCCTGGGGAGTAACATTCATTAGCAGCCACCAGTAAGTGATAAGCATAACAGAGAAGTGAGCAGAAGATAGGTTTTGGGGTCATTCAGATGTCGGTTCAGATCCAGGCTCCCCTACTCAGGAGCCATGGTCCCTTGGCAAAGCTATGTATCCTCTGTGGATACAGCTGCCACATCTGTAAAGTGAAAGGTAGTCACACAGTTGTGTCTGCCTCTTTGCAATCCCACGGACTATAACCTGCCAGGCTCCTCTGTCTATGGAATTCTCCAGGCAAGAATACTGGTGGGGGTTGTCATTTCCTTCTCCAGGGGATCTTCCCGACCCAGGGATTGAACCCGAGTCTCCTGCATTGCAGGCAGATTCTTTACCAACTGAACCATTTCTGTAAAACAGGGATCAAAGCAGGTGCCTCATAGTATTAGGATAATGGTTTAATAAGACACACATGAGCACAGGTGCCAACATCCCATAAAGAGTAGCTATTCTCAGCAGTCACTCAAAATCCAGTGCCAGAGACACTTGAATCTCTAAGACGACACACTATAATGATGGCCATGAAAAAGTCAGAAGCAAGGATTTTAAGACTCACTCAGGAGTTGTTTTGGAAGCATCCAGGAATGAATTACTAGATCTGTTTTGGAAAGAGATATCCAGGAAGGCTACGCAGAGAAGGTGACACTTAAGCTGAGTCTTAAAAATGGACAAATGTTGGTCAGTTGGAGAAGGAGAAGAACCTCAATTTGGCAGAAAGAGTGGTTAAGGAATTACAACTGTGCTGTCTAGATCATTGGTTCTCAACTTGGGATGACTTTGCCCCCTTCCCCATGGGGACATTGGCAATGTCTGGAGATAATTTTGGTTGTCACTCCTGAGCGGGGCTACTGGCATCCAGCTGGTGGAGGTCAGGGGTGCTGCTACACACCTTACAGTGCACAGGAGAGCCCCCCGACCCCAAAGCAACGGACGATCTGGCACCAAATATTGAGAAACCTCGCACTAGCTGTTGGAGAGCTTCAGGAAGTTGAGGGCACAGCCCACATGATCCCAGTCTCATGCATTCAGTCTCTTCTTGGAGGCTCTTGTTTCTAATCATTGACCTTGACCCACCCGCTCTGTGATCTCAGAGTATCAGGACTGAGTGGGACTGTTACGGCTACCATCCTGGGGGCATACAGCAGGTGCTGACCCAAAATTGAGGGAAAGATGCACAGGACTCCAAGGAAGGGAGGCTGAGAAACCCTGGAAACCAGGGATGTTTGGGGGAGTGCAGCCTCCATTCACCCAAGTGTCTGGTTCCCCCAGTTTGGTTTGCTCTCAGACCATCAGGGTTTCATTTAGGGCATGAGCCCACTGAATAGAGAGAACATTCATTACATTTTCCTATTTTTTTCATTTTGGTAAAATACACATAACATAAAACTTACCATGTCTCCATTTTATAGCATACAATTCAGTGGCATTTAGTACATTCACAGTGTTGTGCAACACCACCACTAGTTCCAAACATTTTCATCACCCCAGAAAGAAATCCCATATTCATTAGCAGTCACTCTCCATTCTCCCCTCCCCGCAGCCTCTAGAACCACTGGTATGTTTTAAACTCCTACATAAAGGTTCATAGCAACACTATGTACAAGAGTGCAAGAATGAAAACAATCTAAATGTTCATCAGTGGGTGAATGGGCAGAAAAAAAATCTTGTTTATCCATGTGTGCATGTGTGCTAAGTCACTTCGGTTGTGTCCAACTCTTTGTGACCCCACGGACTGTAGACTGCCAGGTTCCTCTGTCTATGGGATTCTCCAGGCAAGAATACTGGAGTGGGGTGCCATGCCCTTCTTCATGTTTATCCATAAAAGGATATTATTTGGCCTTACAAAAGAATGAAGTTTTTATACGTGCTGCAACATGGATGAACCTTTAAAACAACATGGTGAGTAAAAGACACCAGATCCCAAAGTCCACATAATGTATGATTGCATTTAGATGACTTGCCTAGAGCAGGCAAATCTATAGACACAAAAAGTAGATTAGTGGTTTACTGCCTTTTAAACTTGACATTCCTAATTTTAAAAGATCATGTAAAAACAGGCAAGTTATTTATAAAAAGACATTGAAAGCTCATTAAACTGAAGTTTTACTGAGCACAGACCAGTTACATTTTCTCACTTATCATAGATAGCTCCTATTGTTTTCCAGATCACAGTTCAAGAATAATTCATTTAATTCTCATAATAGCTCTTTGAGCCAGGTGGAGAGAAATGGAGGTGCAAAGAGGTGAAGAAATTGCTCAGTTTCACACAGTGTGGGCAGAGCAGGGATTTGAAGTCTATCAGCCGACTCTCTCATCCATTTGTCAGATGACTATGTTGCATTGCCTCAGAACACATAGATGGTCCTCATGGAATCAGGAAAACAACCAGAACATTATTTCTACACAGTGTCTTGCCTCAGGTGCCTTGCACGGATAACTCCAGAGGAAGAATCTGATTGGTGCATGTTAAGTTAAAGAAGCCCACTGGTCCCAAGTGTTGTAGCCATGTGGTAGGGATCTTGTGATTTCTGAAGCTCTGGGAAGAACAGAATTTATCAGAAGGAAGCAGAAGGGCAGAGCAGCGGTGGAAGGAAGCTCTGGTGAAGGAACATTTTGATTTTTGGAGGCAACCTAGAGGGATAGAAAGGTAGCAACTTTGGGGACAGCCAGTCACGGGTTCTGGCATTTTGAAAGCTTTACCATAAACAAGTTCCTTAGACCGTTTCCAATTTTCTCAACAGGTAGTCTCAAGATACTCAAGAGAGTGATCAAAACAGCACCTCCCCCACTACATTGATGAGAAGATTAAATTGTAGGAGGCACAGAGTAGGAACTCAGCCAATGTCACCTGTCATTTATCAGTAGCAGCCCCTGGGGCAGAGCCAGGAGTGATGGAAGCTGATCACCTCCCTCCATCCAGTAGCTGACCTCTCCACATCACATGTCACTTCAGGTACAGCCTCCACGCAGGATGCCAACTTCTCAGCAGTGACTGAATTCATCCTTATCGGCTTCTCCTCCTTCCCCCACCTTCAGCTGATGTTCTTCCTGCTGTTCCTGCTTGTGTACCTGTTCACGCTGCTGGGGAACCTGCTCATCATGGCCACCGTTTGGAGCGAGTGCAGCCTCCACACCCCCATGTACCTCTTCCTGTGCGCCCTCTCCATCTCTGAGATCCTCTACACCTTCGCCATCATCCCGCGCATGCTGGCCGACCTACTCTCCACCGACCTCTCCATCTCCTTTGTGGCCTGTGCCAGCCAGATGTTCTCCTTCACGCCCGGCTTCACCCACTCCTTCCTGCTCACCGTCATGGGCTACGACCGCTACGTGGCCATCTGCCACCCCCTGCGCTACAACGTGCTCATGAGCCCCCGAGGCTGCGCCTGCCTGGTTGTCTGGTCCTGGACTGGAGGCTTAGTCGTTGGGCAAGTGGTGACATCTTCCATTTTCCAACTCACTTTCTGTGGGTCTAATGAGATTCGCTATTTTGGCTGCCATGTGCTGCCTCTCTTCAAGTTGGCCTGTGGGGACAACGTCTCTACTGTGTCCAAGGGCGTGGGCCTGGTGTGTATCGCTGCCCTGCTGGGCTGCTGTCTCCTCATCCTGCACTCTTACGCCTTCATCGTTGCCACCATCTTGAGGATCCCTTCAGCCGAGGGCCGGCACAAGACCTTCTCCACCTGTGTCTCCCACCTCACCATAGTGGTCGTGCACTACGGTTTTGCCTCTGTCATCTACCTCAAGCCCAAGGGTCCCCAGTCTCTGGAAGGAGACACGCTGATGGGCATCACCTACACGGCCCTCACTCCCTTCCTGAGCCCCATCATCTTCAGTCTCAGGAACAAGGAGCTGAAGGAAGCCATGAAGAAGACCTTCCTCAGCAAACTCTAGCCAGAAAAATAATGTGATTATCTGGGAGGAATTCCTTGGAACTGACCAAACTGGATTACCTGATGCTACCATCAGAGATGGCACCTGTAAGCATGTAATAACCTGTGTTTGTCTGATGCTTTATGGTTTACAGGGACATTTGTAGGCTATATCTATGTGTTTGCAAAAATGGTTAAACAGTGTCATGCATATATGCAGGGTGGAAAGATGTATGAGATGATAATACACAGAAAGTCAGATTCATTGATTTCTTATCTGTTTCAGAGCACTTTGTCAGGTACCATTAAACTTGGAATTTGTTCTCCTGTGAGAAAGCAGGGTGGTGTAATTACTCCCATCACCATAAACCCATAGTGCCAAGAGAAATGGAAGATGTCAGGTCTCCACCATCTTGTAGGCAGCAACAGGTAGCTACATCACAAGTGTTTTGAGACTGCTACTGCTACTGCTACTAAGTCACTTCAGTCGTGGCCGACTCTGTGTGACCCCATAGATGGCAACCCACCAGGCTCCCCCATCCCTGGGATTCTCCAGGCAAGAACACTGGAGTGTGTTGCCATTTCCTGCTCCAATGCATGAAAGTGAAAAGTGAAAGTGAAATCGCTCAGTCGTGTCCGACTCTTCTCGACCCCATGGACTGCAGCCTACCAGGCTCCTCTATCCATGGGATTTTCCAGGCAAGAGTACTGGAGTGGGGTGCCATTGCCTTCTCCGATTTTGAGACTATGGCAGACTAAATCAGATTACAGCAGAGGAGAGCGAAGCAGTCTAAATTTGAGCGTTGGTGATCTGTGCAGTTGCAGTTGGCAATGATAATATGCAGGTGGCACTAGTGGTAAAGAATCCACCTGCAATTCAGGAGACACAAGATACTCAGGTTCCATGGATCCCTAGGTGGGGAAGATCCCCTGGAGGAGGAAATGGCAACCACTCCAGCATTCTAGCCTGGAAAATTTCATGGACAGAGGAGCCTGGCAGTCTATAGTCGATGGAGGGTTGCAAAGAGTTGGACATGATGACTGAGCATCAACCACCACCAATGTGCAGATTCAGAAAAAGTTGAGGAAATCTCCACGTTTCAAGTGTGAATCTCAAGCAGCTGCAGAGAGACAGAGAAGTCTGTATAATTAGTTCAAGGGAAAAAGTCCCATCATGAGAAATCGCCTGCCGTGGTAAGAGTGTGAAGTGGCACAGCCACCAGGGGGAACTCTTTGTTGACTCACAATAGTGAGTGCAGAGCCCAAAATGAAGGTATGTCTCGTGGTCACATCAGTTTAAATATTCCCATTTGCACTAAGGGAGATTTAAGGTGACTCTTGAGAGTCCCTTGGACAGCAAGGAGATGAAACCAGTCAATCCTAAAGGAAAATCAATCCTAAATATTCATTGGAAGGAATGATGCTGAAGCTTGAAGCTCCAATACTTTCGCCACGTGATGCAAAGAGCTGACTCACTGAAAAACACTCTGATGCTGGGAAAGATTGAAGGCCAAAGGAGAAGGGGGTAACAGAGGATGAGATGGTTAGATAGCATCACTGACTCAATGGACATCAATTTGAGAAAACTCCAGGAGACGGTGGAAGACAGAGGAGCCTGGTGTGCTGCAGTCCATAGGGTCACAAAGAATTGGACACGACTTAGCGAGTGAACAACAACATCCTTCCCACCTCCATGTCCACTCATCCGTTCTCTACATCTGCTTCTCCATTCCTGCCCCACAAATAGGTTCATCTGTACCATTTTCCTAGAGTCTACATATATGCATTAATATGCAAGGTTTTTCTTTCTGACTTACTTCAGTCTGTATGATAGACTCTCATTCCAATCAAGTCTTTACATGACCCAGTTTTGTTCCTTTTTTATGACTGAGTAATGCTGCAGCACGAGTCCCAATAAAGCCTTGCCTGAATATTTTGTCTGACCTCTTCTCAGTTTCTAATGACCCACTCCAGTATTCTTGGTCTTCCCTTGTGGCTCAGCTCGTAAAAAAATCTTCCTGAAATGTGGGAGACCTGGGTTCGATCCCTGGGTTGGGAAGATCCCCTGGAGAAGGGAAAGGCTACCCACTCCAGTATTCTGGCCTGGAATTCCATGGGGTCACAAAAGTGTCAGACACAACTGAATGAATTTCAATTCAATTGGTCCAAGAACCTGGATCGGTAACACAACCAGTAGATGAACAGGATAATGTTTATTGCAGCATAGTGGTTATAGGCAGTAATACTATTATAAACTTCAGAGTTGTTAAGACACTATTCCCACTACAAAAAAAAAAGAGGAAATTACGTGATACAATAGAGGTGTTATTAGCAAACACTACAGTGGTGTTTTGCCAAAAGGTTTCACTTTCATCTCAGGTCTAAGGATTTGTTAACAAAATAAGCCACTCTTATATACAAATAAATAACATAAATATTTCTTAGAGAATTATCTTGATAACTTTCGAAAAGAGAAATAGAAAGAGCAGAGAATCACCAAATTGGGTTCTGACCAACATCCAGACTTAAATAGCGCTGGGAAGCCCTGTGTCACAGCACATTTGGAATCCCAATTGGGAAAGGGTCCCAGGCAGCATGTCCGCTCCATGGTTGAGATCTCCAAGATTGCAGTTGTGGTGGTGGTGGTGTGGGGTGGTTTCCTGCTTATAATCCCAGGATGGTCAAAAACTGATATCATCGTCAATCTGTGACCAAATGAAGGCTCTGGTTTCATGTTAATGCTGTTTGTTTTGTTGTGTAAAACTTGGGATGCTGCCAAGCCTGGGGCTTGGTTGGCCAGGCCCTCTCCAAGGGCTCAACAACCTTGAGATTTCTTCCTCGCCTTATCTAAGGTGTGCAAGTCTTGCAGTCACAGCAGGCTCATCATCATCATCATCATCACCATCACTCCCAGTCAGGCCAGTGTCCAGGCAGGTTAGAAGCAAGGTCAGAAGCCTGCTCTGTGTTGTCTCTGAAGCCTAAACAAGGCTATTCATTTAATTTCCCTAAGAAGTGGTAACCATACTGCAATATATAAATAGATCAAATCAGCACATTGTATACCTTAAACTTACACAATGTTATACGTCAATTATATCTCAATTTCTTTTGCAGTGTAGTTTATTAACAATGTTGTGTTCATTTCTGGTGTGCAGCAAAGTGATTCAGTTATACATACACATGTACCTATTTTTTTCTGAAGCTCTTTTCCCATTTAGATTGTTACATAATACCTCTCAATTTTTAAAAAGCTTCCTTGATGTATTTAAAGTGTTCCAAATATGAATTTATGCTTTTTTTGTTTTAATTTATTTTATTGGATGAAAATTTTTTACAATATTGTGATGGCTTTTGACATACATCAACATGAATCATCCGTAGGCATATATGTATCCCTTCCCTCCTGAACACCAGGGGCTCCCACCTCCCTCCCCATCCAATGAATAAGGAAGTTGTGGTACATATACACAATGGAATATTACTTTGCTATAAAAAGAATGCATTTGAGTCAGTCCTAATGACGTGGATGAACCTAGAGCCTTTTATACAGAGTGAAGCAAGTTAGAAAGAGAAAGACAAATATCATATATTAATGCATGTATATGGAATCTAGGAAGATGGTACCAATGATCCTATTTTCAGAGCAGCAAAGGAGACACAGGCATAAAGAACAGACTTGTGGACAAGTGGGAGGAGAGGGTGGGATGATTTGAGAGACTGGCATTGAAACATGTACATTACCATATGTAAAATAGACAGCCAATGGGAGTTTGATGTATGCATTTATTTAAAAATAAGTCTTGGAGGAGCTAAGATGGCAGAGGAATAGAATGGGGAGACCACTTTCTCCCCCACAAATTCATCAAAAGAACATTTAAACACTGAGTAAATTCCACAAAACAATTTCTGAATGCCGGCAGAGGACATCAGACACCCAGAAAGCAGCCCATTGTCTTCGAAAGGAGGTAGGAAAAAATATAAAAGACAAAAAAAGAGACAAAAGAGGGAGGGACGGAGCTCCGTCCTGGGAAGGGAGTCTTAAAAAGAGAGAAGTTTCCAAACACCAGGAAACACTCTCACTGCCAAGTCTTGGAAGCACAGAGGACAACACAACAGGGAGGAAAAATAAATAAACAATTAAAATCCACAGATTACGAGCCCAACGATAACTCCCCCAGCAGAGAAGCAGCGCAGACGCCTGCACCCGCCACTAGCCAGCGGGGGCTGGGCAGGGAGGCGCAGGCTGCAACGCTGAGAGTAAGGATCTGGCCTGAAGCCCTGAGCACTATCTGAGCGAACTAACTTGGGCTAGCGACTTTGGGATAACTACCACGTGAAAAGCCAGCCCTAACCTAAGACACCGCCAGGCCCGCGCACAGAGCAAAGGACTGTACAGAGATAGCTGGCTGCAGACCGTCCCCCTCGGGTGACAGGCAGCCAGAGCCGGAAGGGGGCAATCACAGCCCCAGAGAGACATTATCTACAAAACTGTAAGCAGGCTTCTTTGCTAACTAAGACTTCTTAGGGTTCTGGACGGTCAACATCCACCTGAGAAGGTGCGCCGGTTGTACACCCAGAAATCTGAGTGGCAGGGAGGCGATAAGTTGCAGCGACTGCACTCGCCAAACACCTCATCACCTGAGCTGCTCGGATCTGGGAAGGGCACAAAACGCAGGCCCAACCGAGTCTGCACCTCTGAGGACTACCCGAGTGCCTGAACCTGAGTGGCTTAGACCTGGGAGGTGCATGCAGCCCAGGCCCGGCCTCGGATGGTTCCTGGTAGAGCAACCTAGAGCCTGAGCAGTGTGGGCAGGGAGGGCACATGTGCCGTGAGTAGGGGCAGGCCCAGTATGGCTGAGGCATTGCGAGCACACGCCAGTGTTATTTGTTTGCAGCATCCCTCCCTCCCCACAGTGCGACCGAACAAGTGAGCCTAAAAAAACAAAACAAAACAAAACAAGTGTCCACCACCGCCCGCTTTGTGTCAGGGCGGAAATCAGACACTAAAGAGACCAGCAAACAGAAGAAGCTAAAATAGAGGGAACCGCCTTGGAAGCGACAGGTGCAATAGATTAAAACCCTATGGTTAGTACTGACTACATAGGACTGCTACTGCTACTGCTAAGTCACTTCAGTCGTGTCCGACTCTGTGCGACCCCATAGACAGCAGCCCACCAGGCTCCCCTGTCCCTGGGATTCTCCAGGCAAGAACACTGGAGTGGGGTGCCATTGCCTTCTCCCGACTACATAGGAAGGGGCCTATAGATCTTAAGAAATATAAGCCGGACCAAGAAACTAGCCGAAAATGAACTGACCCCACAATACCCACAACAACACCAAAGTAAGTCCTAGATATATTTTTACTATTTTTACCATCATTCTTTCTTTTTTTAATGAAAAAAAAATTTAAGTCCTCTATTACTCCTTTAATTTTCACTTTTATAACCTACTATTACTTTGCAAAAATAAAGACCCTATTTTTTTAAAAGTAAACTTCATATATATATATTTTATAATTTTTGTGACTTTGTTTTTTTTCCCTCTCTTTCTTTCTTTTTTATTTATTTTTTCTTTCTCTTCTTCTCTTTAACATTGTATTTCTGAAATTCCAAACTCTACTCTAGATTTTTAATTTTTTCTTTTTGGTATTTGTTATCAATTTTGTACCTTTAAGAACCCAATCTTCAGTACCCATTTTTACTTGGAAGAGAGATTACTGGCTTGACTGCTCTCTCCCTCTTTGGACTCTCCTTTTTCTCCACCAGGTCGCCTGTGTCTCCTCCCTAACCCCTCTCTGCTCTACTCAACTCTGTGAATTTCTGTGTGTTCCAGATGGTGGAGAACACTTAGGGAAATAATTACTGGCTGTATCTGTCTCTCTCCTTTTCATTCCCCCCTTTTATCCTCCTGGCCACCTCTGTCTCCTTCCTCCCTCTTCTCTTCTTTGTATAACTCCATGAACATCTCTGAGCGGTCCAGTTGTGGAGTGCACATAAGGAAGTGATTACTGGCTAGCCTGCTCTCTCCTCTATTGATTCCACCTCATCTTATTTGGGTCACCTCTAACTCCCTCCTCCCTCTTCTTTTCTCCATGTAACTCTGTGAACCTCTCTGGGTGACCCTCACTGGAGAAACTTTTCATCTTTAACCTAGATGTTTTATCAATGGTGCTGTATAGAAGGAGAAGTTTTGAGACTACTATAAAAATAAGACCGAAAACCAGAAGCAGGAGGCTTAAGTTGAAACCCTGACTCCAGGGAACTCCTGACTCCAGGGAACATTAATTGACAGGAGCTCATCAAACACCTGCATACCTACACTGAAACCAAGCACCACCCAAGGGCCAACAAGTTCCAGAGCAAGACATACCACGCAAATTCTCCAGCAACACAGGAACACAGCCCTGAGCTCC
>NW_011494793.1:2553-3446 GCF_000754665.1 Bison bison bison | reverse complement strand
ACATATTAATCAAATTAACAAAGATCAAACACAAAGAACAAATATTAAAAGCAGCAAGGGAAAAACAACAAATAACACACAAGGGAATTCCCATAAGGATAACAGCTGATCTTTCAATAGAAACTCTTCAAGCCAGGAGGGAATGGCAAGACATACTTAAAGTGATGAAAGAAAATAACCTACAGCCCAGATTATTGTACCCAGCAAGGATCTCATTCAAATATGAAGGAGAAATCAAAAGCTTTACAGACAAGCAAAAGCTGAGAGAATTCAGCATCACCAAACCAGCTCTCAAACAAATACTAAAGGATATTCTCTAGACAGGAAACACAAAAAGGGTGTATAAACTCGAACCCAAAACAATAAAGTAAATGGCAACGGGATCATACTTATCAATAATTACCTTAAATGTAAATGGGTTGAATGCCCCAACCAAAAGACAAAGACTGGCTGAATGGATACAAAAACAAGACCCCTACATATGTTGTCTACAAGAGACCCACCTCAAAACAGGGGACACATACAGACTGAAAGTAAAGGGCTGGAAAAAGATTTTCCATGCAAATAGAGACCAAAAGAAAGCAGGAGTAGCAATACTCATGTCAGATAAAATAGACTTTAAAACAAAGGCTGTGGAAAGAGATAAAGCAGGTCACTACATAATAGTCAAAAGATTAATCCAAGAAGCAGATATAACAATTATAAATATATATGCACCCAACATAGGAGCACAGCAATATGTAAGACAAATGCTAACAAGTATGAAAGGGGAAATTAACAATAACACAATAATAGTGGGAGACTTTTAATACCCTACTCACACCTATGGATAGATCAACTAAACAGAAAATTAACAAGGAAACACAAACTTTAAACGATACAATAGACCAGTT
>NW_011494793.1:0-1021 GCF_000754665.1 Bison bison bison | reverse complement strand
ATCAATATAGTGAAAATGAGTATACTACCCAAAGCAATTTATAGATTCAATGTAATCCCTATCAAGCTACCAATGGTATTCTTCACAGAGCTAGAATAATTTCACAATTTGTATGGAAATACGAAACACCTTGTATAGCCAAAGCAATCTTGAGAAAGAAGAATGGAACTGGAGGAATCAACCTGCCTGACTTCAGGCTCTACTACAAGCCACAGTCATCAAGACAGTATGGTATTGGCACAAAGACAGAAATATAAATCAATGGAACAAAATAGAAAGCCCAGAGATAAATTCATGCACGTACGGACACCTTATCTTTGAACAAAGGAGGCAAGAATATGCAATGGAGAAAAGATAATCTCTTTAACAAGTGGTGCTGGGAAAACTGGTCAACCACTTGTAAAAGAATGAAACTAGAACACTTTCTAACACCATACACAAAAATAAACTCAAAATGGATTAAAGATCTAAATGTAAGACCAGAAACTATAAAACTCCTAGAGGAGAACATAGGCAAAACACTCTCTGACATACATCACAGCAGGATCCTCTATGACCCACCTCCCAGAATATTGGAAATAAAAGCAAAAATAAACAAATGGGACCTAATTCAACTTAAAAGCTTCTGCACAACAAAGGAAACTATCAGCAAGGTGAAAAGACAGCCTTCAGAATGGGAGAAAATAATAGCAAATGAAGCAACTGACAAACAACTATTCTCAAAAATTTACAAGCAACTCCTAAAGCTCAATTCCAGAAAAATAAATGACCCAATCAAAAAATGGGTCAAAGAACTAAATAGACATTTCTCCAAAGAAGACATACAGATGGCTAACAAACACATGAAAAGATGCTCAACATCACTCATTATCAGAGAAATGCAAATCAAAAGCACTATGAGGTACCATTTCACGCCAGTCAGAATGGCTGCAATCCAAAAGTCTACAAGCAACAAATGCTGGAGAGGGTGTGGAGAAAAGGGAACCCTCTTACACTGTTGGTGGGAATGCAAACTAGTACA
>NW_011494792.1:2300350-2300798 GCF_000754665.1 Bison bison bison | reverse complement strand
ATGTGTCTTGGGGTGTTTCGCCTTGGGTTTATCCTGTTTGGGACTCTCTGGGTTTCTTGGACTTGGGTGATTATTTCCTTCCCCAGTTTAGGGAATTTTTCAACTATTATCTCCTCAAGTATTTTCTCATGGTCTTTCTTTTTGTCTTCTTCTTCTGGAACCCCTATGATTCGAATGTTGTAGCGTTTAATATTGTCCTGGAGGTCTCTGAGATTCTCCTCATTTCTTTTAATTCGTTTTTCTTTTATTCTCTCTGATTCATTTATTTCTACCATTCTATCTTCTAATTCACTAATCCTATCTTCTGCCTCTGTTATTCTACTATTTGTTGCCTCCAGAGTGTTTTTAATTTCATTTATTGCATTATTCATTATATATTGATTCTTTTTTATTTCTTCTAGGTCCTTGTTAAACCTTTCTTGCATCTTCTCAATCCTTGTCTCCACGC
>NW_011494792.1:2297155-2299061 GCF_000754665.1 Bison bison bison | reverse complement strand
GGAAACTTCTCTCTTTTTAAGACTCCCTTCCCGGACGGAACTCTGTCCCTCCCTCTTTGTCTCTTTTTTTGTCTTTTATATTTTTTCCTACCTCCTTTCGAAGAGTTGGATTGCTTTTCTGGGTGCCTGATGTCCTCTGCCGGCATTCAGAAGTTGTTTTGTGGAATTTACTCAATGTTTAAATGCTCTTTTGATGAATTTGTGGGGGAGAAAGTGTTCTCCCCGTCCTACTCCTCCGCCATCTTGGCTCCTCCCCAAAAAGGCAATCTTTATGGATTTTTTTCCCTACTGTCTCAAATACTATACAATTAGAAAGTATTTATTTCTTTCTAGGAAAAAATATGCCATTATAATGGTTTGTATATACTTTTAAAATTTGTTGTAATAAAATAACTTGGAAAATATTTACATTTAAACCTTATTTTATTAGTAAAATGCATTAAAATTGACTACAAGCATGACCTAGATTATGTTTATAAGGATAACAAACAATATATCACATTTTAAAAACAAAAAAGAGGGAGGGAGACCACATTTTAGCTATATTTTAGACAGAACTAGTCAAAGGTGAAAATACTGCAGATTCTGAGGCTTAAATTAAAAAACTTCAATGGTTTAATAAGAGAGGTAAATTGGTTTTATTTGCAGTAAGATTTAATGCATCTAGCATATTCTCTTAATTTATTTAGAGCATAAGCATTTTTACATAATATAAACTATCTCTGCTATGGAGTGAATGCATTCAGGACAGAGTTAATTAGTAGCTATGGTAACTCTTTGGCCTACTAAGTCCAAATGTGATGGAAATGCTTGACAGGCAATAGAGAGCTACATAATGTGCTTTCAGCTTTCATGAAAAATAATAAGATAATAAGTTTTCTAAAGAAGGTAGTGCTCAGGGATTGAAGATATGTTGCTGAATTTCTTAGATTGTTGGTTTTTTCCTCTCTTCCTAAAATCTCCATCTGAGCAAGCACATGGTCCAGATAAATGCTTCTTTCTAAGGAGTTAAAAGAGAAAAAAGCAATAGATAATGAAGAACAAAATGATAGAGGTATTATGATAGAGTTACATAATAGCATCATGTTCTCCTGCTTTGAGAAGTCTTTTATTCTAGCATAAAACATTATCAAATAAGACTATCTCTCTAAATGATAATTCAAAAAATAGATTTGCAGATGTTTCTAAAATTTATTTCACAAAGTTAGGGAAAAGAAGAAAGCATCTTTTTAAAGTCTTTTTAATTGATCTGCTATTCTAGGTAAGATTGAATACCTTTCTCAAGAGGAAAAACAAACAAACAAAACACTATGGTATTGCTCAATTTGGGCATGAGGAAATAGCCCTTTGTTTTTGTGAGTGAGTGAAAGTTAAGTCTTGTCCGACACTTTGCGAGGTAGGCCGGAATACTGGAGTGGGTAGCTGTTCCCTTCTGCAGGGAATCTTCCCAACCCAGAGATCGAACCCAGGTCTCTTGCATTGCAGGCAGATTCTGTACCAGCTGAGCTACCAGGGAAGCCCAAGAATACTAGAGTGGGTAGCCTATCCTTTCTCCAGTGGATCTTCCTGACCCAGGAATCGAACCAGGGTCTCCTGCATTGCAGGCAGATTCTTTATCAGCTGGCTTCCCTAGTAGCTTGGACGGTAAAGCGTCTGCCTACAATGCGGGAGACCCGGGTTTGATCCCTGGGTAGGGAAGATCCCCTGGAGAAGGAAATGGCAACCCATTCTAGTATTCATACCTGGAAAATCCCATGGACCGAGGAGCCTGGTGGGCTACAGTCCATGGGGTCGCAAAGAGTCGGACACGACTGAGCGACTTCTCTTCTCTTCTTTATCAGCTGAGCTACCAGGGAAGCCCCTTTGTTTTTGAGTAGTATTCAAGAAGTGCCTTAATTTCCCACCC
>NW_011494792.1:2273069-2297055 GCF_000754665.1 Bison bison bison | reverse complement strand
TAAACTTTCTCTAGGTTGGTACTTTTGTTATTGAACATTTGCATTATTTGGAGACATCTTATGTGAAGCAAATTCCTGTATCTGAAGCAATATGTTTGTTATACTTAGTGCCTAAAATTTTTAATCTTCTGAATAGAAACTATTTTGTTTTAGTTATACAAATTTTATTTCTTAATTGAATGTTTTGATATAATTGTAGACTCACATTGAGATGTAAGAAATAATACAAAGGGATCTCATGTACCCTTAACTCAGTGATTCCTGATAGAAATCATCCCTCAAAACTATATTAGAATATCACAACTGGATATTGACCTTTATACTATCAAGAGGAAGAATATTTCCACAACTGCAAGAATCCCATATGCTCCCCTTTTATAATAATCACATCTACTTCCTTTCCATCCTTAACTTCTCCTTAACCACTGCCAACCACTAATCTGTCTTCCTTTTCTGTAATTTTTTAGATTTTAAAAATGTTTAAATATTATATATGGTTCAAGAATCAAATAGTATGTAATGTTTGGGGATTTCCCTTTTTTCCCCACTCAACTTAATTCTCTGGAGATTAATCCAAGTTATTACATGTAATAATAATTTGTACCTTTTTAGTGTTAAATATTATGCCATAGTACTGGTGTACCATGGTTTAACAGCTTATCCATTAAAGGTCATCTTGGTTGTTTCCAGGTTTTGACTATTAAAAATAAAGTTGGTTTAATTCATATATATATATATATTCATTCATATACAGGGTTCTGTGTGAACCTAAGTCTTCATTTCTCTAGGATAAATGCTCATGAGTGTAACTGTTGATTTATATGCTATGTTAAGTTTTGTAAAAGAAAACAAAACAAAACTGCTAAGCCATTTTCAGAGTGCTGTTCCTGTTTTACATTCCACCAGCAATGTATGACTTTCTCCGTATCCTTGCTAGCATTTGACGTTACTTTTTTTTTTTTTTAGCCATTATGATAGAATGTAGTGGTATTAAATTGTAGTTTTATTTGCATTCCCTTATGGCTAATTCTGTTGAAAATCTTTTCATGTGTTTATTTGCCATCTGTATATCTTCAGAGAAATGTCACTTCATGTCTTTTGTTGGTGTTTTAATTGGATTGCATTTTTTTGTTTGTTTGTTTTATTTTTGTCTCTGTGTTTTTTGCAACTGAGATCTTAGATAACAATTTTTTATCAAATGTATGGTTTGCAGGTAATTACTTCTAGTCTGTTGCTTGTCTTTTCATTGTGTTAACTGCATTACAGAGAAAAAATTATTTTAATAAAGTTTAATTTATCAATTTTTCCTCTTATGGATTATGCCTTTGGTGTCAAGAGTTTAAGAACTTTTTGCTTAGCCCTAGATCCCAAGACTTTTATCCTATAATTTTTCCTAAAAATTTTAGAGCTTTACACCTTATATTTAAGTTGTTATCCATTTAAAATTAATTTTTGCATGAAGTATGAGACTTAGGTTGAGGTCCAATTTTTTGTTTGGTTGTTTATGGAAATCTAATTGCTATAGTATCACCTACTTTCTCAAGGGAAGCTATCTTTCATCTCTTGAATTGGTTTTGTGTCTTCATCAAAAATAAGTTATACACAAAAGTATTCATGTAGATACTACTGGGTTCTCTGTTCTGTTCCATTGAGCTAAGTGTCTGTCCCTCTGCCAGGACCCATAGTGTTTCAATTACTATAGCTATTGTATAATAATTGTTTACTTTGGACAGGCTGATTTCTCCCATTTAATTCTTTTTTTTCAAAATTATTTTAGCTATTATAGTTTCTCTTCCTTTCCATATAGCTTTTAAATACTTTTCTCAATATTTGCAAAAATGTCACTGTTATTTTGATAGAAATTACATTAAATCTGTATGTCAATTTGGGGAGTATTTACATGTTTTTTTTTTTTTAATGTTGGGGTTTCTAATCCATGAACATGGTATGTCTATTTATTTAGACCTTGATTTCTTTCAACACAGTTGTGAAATTTTTAGTATATAAGTCTTGTATGTGTTTTGTTAGATTTACTCCTAAGTATTGAATTTTTAAAATCATTATAAATAATATTTTCTTGTTAGTTTGTGTGCCCATGTATTTATTGCTAGTATACGAAATACAATTGGTTTTTTATGTGTATTTTATAATCTGTAACCTTGCTGAACTCACTTACTGATTCTAAAATGATTCTTTTATAGATTCTTTGGAATTTTTATACATAGGCAATTATGTCATCTGCAAATAGGGCTAGTCTTACTTTTTCCTTTCCAGTTTCTATTTTTTTAGTTTTCCTTTCTTGTCCACTTGCATTAGTAGGAGCTCTCAGCACTGTTGAATAAGAATGGTGAGAGCTGACAACCTTGCCTTATTCCCAGCTGGATGGGGAGAGGAGGCATTCAGCCTTTCTTTACTAAGAATATGGTTACCATTAGGTTTTTTTAAAAATGATCTGTATCAAATTGAGGAAACTTTCTCTCTATTTTAAATTTTATGAGTGTTCTTGTCATGAATGAATGCTGAATTTTGTCAGATACTTTTTTCTGTATTGATTTTTTTCTTTATCCTGTTAATATGCTGGGTTAAATAGATTTACAAATATTAAACCTACTTTTCATCCCTGGAATAAACCCACTTAACCATCCATGGTGATTGGTTATTTGTATGTTCTCTCTCTCTTTTTTCCTTTCTCAGTTTTGCTAGAGGTTTGTTCATTTTATTCGTCGTTTCACTCCGCTTGGGTCCTGAGTTGCCTAGCCCGTCTGCCGTCTGTGCAACTTTCAGGTTTTCTTACATTTGTTTTATATGTGATGCCCAGAGTTTGTACTTGTGCCTAGTAGGAGGAATATAAAAGTATTTCTACTATATCTCCTCAGAAGTGCAATAGCAAATTTGATACATTTCTGGCTCTTACAAGTTGTGGGGAATCCTGGTTTTCTCTTTGCCTTTGAAGCCAGGGTGAACACTCAGTTTTCATGGTTCAATAAAGGGAAGCCACAGGGAAAAAACTGTTTGTTCTCAATCCTTGTATTATTTCTGTAACAGAAATTTCTGTTGAGTTTCAAACCAGATCCTTTGTGGAACTGGGCAGTGAGAACTGCCTGAAATCATAATGTGACTTTAGGAAGACATGTGACTGCTGTCTCTCTCTCTCATCTATCTGTCTACCTAATTATATGGCATAGTTTCTATGGAGTGTTAAAGAGACTCTGAAAGGCCAAACAGAAGGCTTTATCTGTACAATATCCATAATTCTACTGAGTTATATCAGTAGATTTTAGTGATGAATTTGTAAATTTGCCCAAGTTCTTATAAACAGGCACATTAAGTAAGGTAAGGTAAGTCACTTCAGTGTGTCCGACTCTGTGCGACCCCATAGATGGCAGCCCACCAGGCTCCCCTGTCCCTGGGATTCTCCAGGCAAGAACACTGGAGTGGGGTGCCATTGCCTTCTCCAAAACAGGCACATTAGGAAATGTTTAAATAGTGAAGAAAATTATTGAGAAAAGAAAGAATAGAGTAGAAAATTGTGAGGAACATTCAGAAGAAGAGGTAAGATGATTAAGAGGAGCTGTGATAAAAATGACTAATGAGTAACTGGAAGGCTCAAAGGGAAGGCAAATGAAAGAGGAGCAGGAGACTCATACTTAAGGCAGGAGGGAACATGGGTGGTGGCAGGTGGACACCAACTCACAGGGAGGGAAGTGTTTAATGAGACATATTAGTGGGACAGAAATGAAGATTATGTCGGGGTTTCTCAAAAAGAATGACAGAAATGACATTAATTTGGCAAATACACAAGATATTTTAGGAAACTGAGAGAAGAACTATTAGACAAATGAACAAGAACAACAAAACACCTGAAAGTTTTGTGGAGTGGAATCATCAAAAGTGCCTGAAGAAGACACTGGGGATTTGAAGTAGGGGGATATAGCAGTTTTAAAGTAACAGAGGATGGGATGGCTGGATGGCATCACCGACTCAACGGACATGGGTTCGGGTAGACTCCGGGAGTTGGTGATGGACAGGGAGGCCTGGCGTGCTGCGATTCATGGGGTTGCAAACAGTTGGACATGACCGAGCGACTGAACTGAACTGAAAAAGCACATGGCCCAAGGATACTAGAAATTAGAATAAGAAGCAACATAAAGGACAAAAACAAATTCTGTTCCATTGAGTAACTCTGAGTTTATTTATACATATACTTTTAAGATATTAAAAGAAGGTGATGCAAGAATATCATAGCTCCCTGTGCAAGAAACTTGTGAGATAAGAACATAATAAATATAAAACTCCAGAATATGAAAGTACCATAAAATAAAAATAAAGGGAGAGAGAACTCAAGGAAGAGAGAAATCCAACTCAGTTGGAAGGAATTCATGAAGGAGGAGATATTGGGGAGGGATCTTAAAATGAGAGTAGACTATGAATAGGAGGAAATGGGGAAAGACACTCCAGGCATGGAGTCAGATCAGATCAGATCAGATCAGTCGCTCAGTCGTGTCCAACTCTTTGCGACCCCATTCCCATAGAAAAGAAATGCAAAAAAGCAAAAAAAAAAAGCTGTCTGGGGAGGCCTTACAAATAGCTGTGAAAAGAAGAGAAGTGAAAAGCAAAGGAAAGGAAAGATATAAACATCTGAATGCAGAGTTCCAAAGAATAGCAAGAAGAGATAAGAAAGCCTTCTTCAGCAATCAATGCAAAGACATAGAGGAAAACAACAGAATGGGAAAGACTAGGGATCTCTTCAAGAAAATCAGAGATACCAAAGGAACATTTCATGCAAAGATGAGCTCGATAAAGGACAGAAATGGTATGGACCTAACAGAAGCGGAAGATATTAAGAAGAGATGGCAAGAATACACAGAAGAACTGTACAAAAAAGATCTGCATGACCCAGATAATCATGATGGTGTGATCACTGACCTAGAGCCATACATCCTGGAATGTGAAGTCAAGTGGGCCTTAGAAAGCATCACTACGAACAAAGCTAGTAGAGGTGATGGAGTTCCAGTTGAGCTATTCCAAATCCTGAAAGATGATGCTGTGAAAGTGCTGCACTCAATATGCCAGCAAATTTGGAAAACTCAGCAGTGGCCACAGGACTGGAAAAGGTCAGTTTTCATTCCGATCCCAAAGAAAGGCAATGTCAAAGAATGCTCAAACTACTGCACAATTGCAGTCATCTCACACGCTAGTAAAGTAATGCTCAAAATCTCCAAACCAGGCATGGGGTAGACCTGTGCAAAGGCACAGGGGCAGGATATGAGGATGTTTAGAAAGTGATAATTAGTCAACTAGAGACACGTTATATTAATACTTGAGGGTTAGGTTGAGAAGGATGTATACTGAGAAGGATCTCAGTGGCTGCCTTTCCCCCTATTTTTTTCCTTTAGATGGATTCCCAGATGACTCAAATTTTGAGAAACATTGACTGGACAGGAGCCAAATAAAAGAGTGAGATAGAACTAAGAGTCTGTAGGATACAATAGTGATCAATGATTAGAAAGCAAATGTAGCTTGATAAATGACCGTACATAAAATGTGAATCATATCAAAATTTTTTTAAAAAGATAAATAAGACAATACATGGACAAATATATTAATTAAAATAGTGCAAACAATGAATAAGACAATGGAAGAAGTATAGAGGCACCAAAAATTTGAATAACAACTGAATTTTTAAGACACAGCCTTTATTCAATTTAAAACTTACTTGACATCAATAAATGTTTCATACAAAAGAAATGAGAAGAATTACTTTTCTTATATCTTAGAGAACAAACCCAGAGGTGAACGTATTTATTGAAAACATAAAAACAAATTTCTTCCCAAAGAGAGAAACAAGCCATATAAGTGAACTCATTTTTTCTTTTTTTTTTTTTAGAGGGAAGCAGAGTCTGTACAGTGTGTGCTTGCTTAAATATTAAAGCTGTTTTCTCACGACTCATGCATCAAGAGTGTCTGAATTTTCATTTGGCCTCTATGTACCAGTCACTTCCTCTCTCCTTTCTGGCATTTTCTTGGCTGGCTTCTAATTGGCAGATGTACCTTCTAACTTTCCTACTGCCTTGAACATTTTCTAACTCTTGGGATCAAGTGCTGAAGCTGCAGTTTCCTAGGGTTACGCAGCCAACCCAGTTTCCATTGATGAGAGCGTATGACTCCCATTATAGCTCATGGGGACTCCAGGAGGTACTTTAAAATAGAATAGGTTCCCAAAGGAGTGTTTGTTTCTCCCTCCTTTATCTACTGAATGTCCTATTTAAGAGCAAAGTAAGGAATACTTAAATTTTTTTCCCCTCACATTTCCTAAAGATCCACACCTTTTATTTATACTTTGATAGTCTCTAAGTGAGAGCATTGCAGAGATCTTGGGAAAAATGGATTGCTGTCTGATTAGCAAGAGAGCAGGGAAATATGGCTTTAAATTTCTTATAACATCTTTCCTCTCAAATTGGTAACTATTTATGCAGTTTCTGTCTCTGGAGGGCAACACAAAACATCAATCCTCAGCATCCCCATAACATTTGCAGTGTGCAAGTGGTGTCAGAATGTTAGCGGCTGGAAATCGGTTACTATGGTTACCACCTATAAAAAGGTCACCTTCAGGAAATTCTTTCTGTGTGCAAGATAATACAGGGATAATGAAACTTCCTTTGGAAGGGATAAAGAACTGAGTTTGTTATGCAGGCCTATAATTACCTATGTGGTTTTGGAAATCTGTACATTATAATCAGTGCTCTATATTTCAATCAGATAAACTACAATCAGATATTATCTAAAGTAGGATTCCATAATAATACCAACAATAATGTTCTGATGGGGAAGTAAGCTGTGATGATGGAGGGATTGCAGTTTGTTTCTTCAGCGCTGAATTTCTTTTCTCTGTTGCAAATTGCTTGATTGGTTTCAGTCACCTAGTAAGCATCCAAGGAAAGGAACTCTTCCTTGAGGATTAGGCTTCTTGTAACTACTTGAAGAGTATTTAGCTGCATGTGCAGAATGTTCTCAATGAGATGTGACTAAAGTTTCTGAAGTAGTAGTGAACTTTCACTTCTAAAATCTGGGAACCCTTTACATGTTCATCCTCTCAAGTACCTACATACTTACTGTCATTAGAGACGGAATCTAGTATTTCCCACTGAGAGCCGTATTATCACTTTTTAACTTCTTTCTAGTATCTCCATCTGATTTGCTTTTGGCTGTGATAAAGTTTTGTATCAATGAGTTCATGAACTGAAGAAAGAAGTTTAAGTCTCCGTGCATGGACACAGAACCTCTCCATTGATTTATGGCCTTAGTGCATCTGCCCGGGCTGCTCTCTGTCGTCTGTCTCTACGAAGTACACCCTCTGCAAAAGCTGCTCTCACTTAGCATCTCCACATGGTATCATGGGAAGAGTCCTGAGAGGCCTGAACAAGTGAAGGTGTCTCTGAGGGGATGAGTGATGAACATGTGCCTTTTCTTTTTGCAACTACAATCAAATAAACATAAAAGTCACTTTGAGGGTAACTTTTTCCTGTGTCATTTTAAAAGAAATCTTAGGTTGTCAAATATGTGAAATATTCCATATTCATAGGTGAATTCCTTTTGTTGAGTTTTAGGGTAATTCTGTTCTTCCCCAGAAAGCAGTAAGACCTTGACAATTCTTTAAAATCAGAGACTGAAGACTGATGTCTGAATGCAAAGCTATACATGCCAGTCATTGAGCAGTGTTTCATTTACTATGTAAACCTCTGAAATACACAAAGCATACATATTATCTTACTGTTTTCTGGCTCCAGAATTTCAAGAAGGGCCTTTCTTCCCAGCATCAGTTCAGAGATTTCTGTTTTGTTTTGTTTTTTTAATTTCTCATTTCCATACCTCCAGGGATTCTACCAAAGAATATCCTTGTAATCTGAAGACAGGGTAAGTCCTAGGGGCCTAGATGGGGAGAAATGCATTTGCAGAGGCCTGCCACCAGCTGTCTTTTTGCACATGAGCTAGGTAACAGTGGGATGATAGGATAAGAGGAAAACAATCTCAGAGGAATAACTTTAAACCACGAACCCTTAAAAGTTGAATCTCGTGTTTGGGCCAGCCATGTCTTGAATCTTTCACCACAGCTTGGTAATACAGCTAAAGGAATTTTTCCAAAGCAGGGAAACTGCTCCTATTTTGCTTATTTCCTTCACATACACACCATCAGAAAAATCCCCATATCTGGATTATTACAATAGAGCAAAAAGATTTAGCATTGAATTGGGCTTAGTTCCGAGTACTACCTGGGTGGGTGGGAACATATAGCCAGGTATCAGGCTGGGGATCAGTGGAAAATTACTAAGAGGAAACATCAAGTATGAAGAGAATTCTGATTAAACTTACCTAACAGAATTCTTTTTGCTGAAGACCAGTCAGGATGATTAACCATCACTTGGAGGATGTTGAAGATTGAGGAACCCAGTTAGATTTTAAGGGAGATCAAATATTGAGTGTAAGGGATTCTGGTTAAAGTACTCAGAGTTCTTGCTAAAACTAGATTTTGCAAGGAAGTGGGCCTAGAAGAAGGTTCGGGAGACTGACTCCAGTTTGATCAAACAAAGAATCTTTGTCAACACACATACACATACAGCTGCACACACACATGAAGTCATGCACACACATATGTGTATAACTATACTGCATATTTTGGAGAAGGCAATGGCACCCCACTCCAGTACTCTTGCCTGGAAAATCCATGGATGGAGGAGCCTGGTAGGTTTCAGTCTATGGGGTCATGAAGAGTCGGACAGGACTGAGCGACTTCACTTTCACTTTTTACTTTCATGCACTGGAGAAGGAAATGGCAACCCACTCCAGTGTTGGAGCCTGGAGAATCCCAGGGATGGGGAAGCCTGGTGGGCTGCTGTCGTGGGGTAGCACAGAGTTGGACACGATTGAAGCAACTTAGCAGCAGCAGCATACTGCATATTTAATAGTCTTGTACATCCAGTTTCCTATTTTGCTTTTTCACCTATTATTTTATGCACATTTGATAGTATCATTAATTTTCAAGGATGTTATTTTTTAATCACTAGATGGATTAATGATTAGGCATTATCTTTTTTTTTTCAGCAATTTAGATTATTTCCAAGTTTATCTACTTCCTTGTTTTTCTATTTATTATCAGCAAATTTACTGTAATGGCCATACATGAATATCTATTGCCATATCTTTATTTCTTTAGAATCTTAGAAGTGGCATTGTTAAATCAAAGGATATGGTGCATGTTTAAGGCACTTGCTTCATATTTAAAACCACTTCTGTATAGGTTATACCATTTACTATTTCTACCATTAGTGTTTAGAGGATAAAAACTAATACTTCTGTATTCTACACTTTATAAAGTACTTTTATAGCTGCTATCAGATTTTATTCTCACGACAATCTTTTGAAGAATGTTAGCAATATTTTTATCCATGCTACAGGTGAAGGGATTTTAGAAAGTAATAAAAATAAACCTAAAGTTTCCTGTATAAAATGGTAGAGACAAAACTGGAGCCAAGTTTCCCCAATTTCTGCAAGGGAGGCATTAAGATTTTTCATAAATCTTATTCAATGCCTGGAGTTCTATAATAGGAAGATCTTATTTCACATAAAACTTTAACAATGGCACCTTTGCCCTGGGTTTACTGCTAAGTGACAGCAAAGAGAGGCAAGCCTGAATGGGACTTCACCATTTTTTAACACTGGTTATTCCAGAAGCAACTGAGTCTGGAGACCACCTGGTTAAGTTCACTGACCAGAAGCTAACAGAACACCTTTCCAGCTTCTTTAGATACACCTTTTAATAAATAATGATCTTTACAGTAACTTTCTACCTCCTTAGACTTCATGCTTCACTGTAAAGACTTTACAAATAAAATCTTTTAAGATACTTTGAAGACTGCCAGTATTCTTGCCTGGGCAATCACATGAACAGAGGAGCCTCTCAGGCTACAGTCCATGGGGCTGCAAGAGTTGGAAACAGAATAGTGACTAAGCACAACCACCACCAATTATATCAATACTAAACTTTGCATTACCAAAGAAAATGATTTCATAATGAAAGTATATAAATGTACATAGTTTGTGTTTATACTTTCGCGAAAAATTGTTCTTGTGCTTACTGAAAGAATGGCTTTCCACACGATTTGATTGGTCTTCTAGTATTAATACCTGCTTTCAGCCTTCTCAGTGTGTGTGTGTGTGTATATTAAGTCACTTCAGTTGTGTCTGACTCTTGGCGATCCTGTGGACTGTAGCTCACCAGGCTCCTCTGTCCATGAGCTTCTCCAGGCAAGAATACTGGAGTGGGTTGCCATGTCCTCCTCCAGGGGATCTTCCCCACCCAGGGATGGAACCCATGTCTCCTATGTCTCCTGCATTGGCAGGTGGGTTCTTTTCTACTAGCGCTACCTGGGAAGCCCTGTTCTTAGTATGAAAAGTGAAAGTGAAGGTGCTCAGTCATGTCCGACTCTTTGCGACCCCATGGACTGTATAGCCTACCAGGTTCTACTGCCCGTGGGATTTTCCAGGCAAGAATACTGAGTAGGTTGCCATTTCCTTCTCCAGGAGATCTTCCCGACCCAGGGATTGAACCCAGGTCTCCCGCATTGTAAGCAGACACTTTGCCTTCTGAGCCACCAGGGAAGTCCCTTCTTGGTATACTCATGAGGTAAAAGTTCTCACAGGAAGACAATCACAGCTAACATTTTTATATATTGTATGTTTTCTTTCTTTTTTAAAAAATATTAATGGGAAAGTAAACACCACCTAAAATAAGTTATAGCATAGAGAATTATTGTTTTCTTGTTTTTGTTGTAGGAGAACATGCTTAAAGAGAAAAGCTACACAGAGATAATTGGCATGTTGGTAATTTGACTGAAGCATAAAGGTATCAACATAGACAGCTGAATACTACATCGCCCATGTTAATAGAAAGCAAAAAAAAAAAAAAAAAAAAGAGGAATGTTTAAGTTTATGCTTACTTTTATAGAAAGCAAGTGTTAATCATACACAGACTGCAGAAATTCAAGAATAAGAACTTTTTCTAATATTCATCATCAACTAATGGAGAAAGGGCTGGGCAGGATTCATAAGAAATAGATTCTGGTCCTCTCTTTGTCTCTATCACAGACTACTTAAGTGACTAATTTAAATCTCAAATTTTTATGGCTTCATTTTTCTTTTTAGTGAAAATAGAGATAGTTCAGGTAGTCTTGCAAATTTATTCTAATTCTAAAATTCTACAGTTAAAACAAAAGAGAACTCTAAATATTTGCTATAAACGAGTATAGTTGACTATCCTAGTCAGAGGAGAAGAGGGTGTTAGAGGATGAGTTGGCTGGACAGCATCACCGATGCAATGAGCAGGAGCTTGGGCAAACTCTGGGAGTTAGTGATGGACAGGGAGGCCTGTCGGGCTGCAGTCCATGGGGTCACAAAGAGTCCGACTTGACTGGGCGACTGAACAGCAGCAACAGTATAGTTGACACAAGTAGAGTGGAATGAAAAATATTTTTAAGGTTTACTTTAAGATACTGTAGTTTTGAAAAAAATTCTAAAATATTCAAACTAGTAGATATCAGTATATAAGGAAGGAAGGAAGCCTAGCACTGCGTTCAAGCTTATATAGCCTGAGAGTTCACTTAGACATTGAGTTTTCCTGCCTTGACTTAGAGCTTTGCTAACTGTGTGACTTTGGAACATTAATTTTTCTAAGCTTTAGTAAAAAATTAAGAGAATACATTTCTTTTAGTGTTGTGAGCGATGATGGAGACGCTCTGGTTAGAGATTAAAGTTAGTGATACTTCTTTCAGTGATCTTAATGAACGTTAACTTGAGTCTAAAAAAATCTTCCTTCTATTATGTAGATCAAAATTACTTCTACACAATAGTTACTTGTTATATTTTTCAGGCAGCTATGACCGTAACAGTAAAAATGCTGGCAACCATACTTCGTTTTGATTTCTTTTAAAATGTGCTTCTGGGTGTCATGTCAACAGGTATCAAAAATGTGTATTACAGGCAGGATGTTGTCAGAGTAATTGTTATTGACAGATGGCACACGCAGTTGTGATTCGCATGGCAAGAACTATTGTCTCTGTAATATTCTAGCCAAGCCCAATGAATTTAAGTACAATTGGTTAAACAGCAACATTCAAAATTGCTTTCTCCCTTTGAAAAAAGAACATAACAGTATTTTCAAAAGACAGCTGTCAAGTAAACAGTATTTGTCTCCCTTGAAAATAAGAGGTTGACAACTATGAAGTCTGGCATCATAGTTTTATCACCAAAACCGCTGAGGTTTGGTAAGAATATAAGCATCAGTATTGCTTTGTTAATATGCTTTACACTTGAAGGACTAAAGAGTCTAAACTGCCTAAAATGGCTCTGAAAAATTTCTATTCCTCTTTTCTTCTGAATATACTGTTTGTACAAAAGTCATAGCTCTGTGGACTGTTGTAGGCAACCATTTCCTTGTAAGAAAAGCCTTTTAACATCTACCTAACTAAAATATCATGTCTTCCATTTTTAGAATGCTCTGCCTTGCCAAGAATCCCTAAATGGGTGAATTCCACTTCTCATAGAACTTTAAAATTTCAAACTATGTGTGAAAATGTTTATCTTGATATGAAATTTTTTGTGCATAGTCATTATCTTAATTTGTTTTAATTCTAATACAGAAATTTTCAGAGGAACCAAACTGGTATCAATTCAAACACTATATGGGAAAGTGTGTGAAACTCTGTACTTAAAAGTTTAATCAGTGTCTGCACTGGATCCAGACCTGGTCAGTTCAGTTCAGTCGCTCAGTCGTGCCCGACTCCTTGCAACCCAATGGACTGCAGCACGCCAGGCCAACCTGTCCATCACCAACTCCAGGAATTTACTCAAACTCACATCCATTGAGTTAGTGATGCCATCCAGCCATCTCATCCTCTGTCATCCCCATCTCCTCCTGCCTTCAATCTTTCCCAGCATCAGGGTCTTTTCCAGGAAGTCAGTTCTTCACATCAGGTGGCCAAAGTATTGGAGTTTCAGCTTCAGCATCTGTCCTTCCAATGAATATTCAGGACTGATTTCCTTTAGGATGGACTGGTTGGATCTCCTTGCAGTCCAAAGACCTGGTCAGGGACTCCCCAATAGTGAATTTAACCTTTTTGAACCATAAATTGGGAAAATTCTCTTTTGGTTTTTATTCAAATTTTTGCTAAATTAAAATTTATTTTAATTTCATCTTTCATCATCTTATTTATATTTATTTTTATCTTTTTATATATAATTTTATATTTATTCTAGCCAAGTCCAAATCAACAAATCACTCATATTCATTATTTATAGGCTTCTTTCTTAGAAAATCATTTCCACCTATCAGCTCCTAAAGGTCCACTGAAATGCTTATGAAAATACAGTAAAAACAAGACAGTTAAAATACCACAGAAAATCAAGAATAATAAGTAATATGTAAGTAATTTATTAACATTAATAAATGATTAATCAATAAAAATATTTCTAAAACAAATGGAGCAGGGCAGGAAGAAACTTAAACAAAGTAGGTCACAATGCATAGCCACCTAGTTATTCATGTTAGGTCATTTTATTGCTATTTTGTAGTATTTTCTTAATTCTTTTTTTCTTTTTTTTTTTTTCTAATTTTATTTTATTTTTAAACTTTACATAATTGTATTAGTTTTGCCAAATATCAAAATGAATCCGCCACAGGTATACATGTGTTCCCCATCCCGAACCCTCCTCCCTCCTCCCTCCCCATACCATCCCTCTGGGCCGTCCCAGTGCACCAGCCCCAAGCATCCAGCATCGTGCATCGAACCTGGACTGGCAACTCATTTCCTACATGATATTTTACATGTTTCATTGCCATTCTCCCAAATCTTCCCACCCTCTCCCTCTCCCACAGAGTCCATAAGACTGTTCTATACAACCATGTTTCAATTTTTTTCCCAATGTTGTGGAAAATCTATTTTCTATCCTTAAAAGCCTCCTTTAATCTACATTTTTCTCATTGCCAGTCAAGAATAAAATATATGTTTTTAAGTCCTCACTATTTAGAGCAAGGAATGTAATTTGCTTTTTTGCCCTTCCCCATTCATATTGTTTTATTTTTGATATAAGTTTTAAAATTCAGATTGTTACTCTTAAAAATTTCATGTAACAAGTTTTATTTTTGAGAAGTCATTTTTTATATTTTCATTTCATTTTATCACTATAATAAATAATTATTTTGACTTAACTTATTGTTTAACAGGTTTCTGTGCTCACTGTCCTTTCATACTCTAACATCCCCTGTTTGGATGCAATTCTTTCCTTTCAAAATCAGAGTACATATTCAGTTTTAAAACTTTTTGCAGGTTAATACTTCTCAATCCTGAAAATATCTTCATTCCTTTACACACTGTGAGGATTTACAGTTTACTCATCTCAATCCTTCCTCTGAAAACTCTATAGAAATTGTTCAACCATTTGGAGACACTTTTATTTTTATTTGCTTGTAGTATTTTTCTATACCCATTTTTTTCTGGATTCTAAATCTACATCTATTTTTCTATATTTCAAACATTTATCTGACAGGTTGCTAATTATCTGGAGCAAGAATTTCTACTCTGTGTTTATAGGTCTTTCCTAAGTTCAGGAAGGTGTTCTCCATTGCATTGCTGTGGTGGTTTAGTTGCTCAGCCATATCCAATCTTTTGCAGCCCCATGGACTGTAACCCACCAAGCTCTTCTGTCCATGGGCTTTCCCAGCCAAGAATACTGGAGTGGGTTGCTATTTCCTCTTCCAATGGATTTCCTGACCCAGGGATCAAACTCTTGTCTCCTGCATTGGCAGGTGGATTCTTTACTGCTGAACCACCAGGGAAGCCCTCTCCTTTGTTTAGACCCCAGCTTTCTGAGTCATAAAGAGTTTTCCACCTCTTTACCAACTCTCTTTCATAAAGAACTAGGTGGGTATGCATTGTGACCTACTTTGTTTAAGTTTCTTTCTGTCCTGCTCCATTTGTTTTAGAAATATTTTTATTGATTTATCATTTATTAATGTTAATAAATTAATTACATATCACTTATTATTCTTCATTTTCAGTGGTATTTTAATGGTCTTGTTTCACTGTGTTCTCATAAGCATTTCAGTAGACCTTTAGGAGCTGATAGATGGAAATGGTTTTCTAAGAAAGAAGCCTATAAATAATGAATATGAGTGATTTGTTGAAGGGCGGTCATGATTAAACAAATGAAAATTGTTGCATCTTCTTGTCTTAAGACATTATCTTCCTAATCAATGATCCAATATTCATCATAGTTTAGAATACATTTAGTGTAAGTGATATACAGAGCCAAATGAACAGCAGAAGAATGCAACTGTAAATTAATTCATCCCTCTCCCTCCATATACCCTAATCATAACTACACAGGAGACTTCTGTCTATTTATTTACCATTCCTTGAGTCAATGCAGGTTTTCATATTCCTATCAACCCCTTATTTCTTAAAGGTGGTATATTTTTACCATTGACTAGTAAACTCTTAAGAGTCACTAAAAAGTTAAAAATAAGTGTATTTCCTATGAATCCTAAGATTCATATAACATTTTACTTTTTGTTGTAGTAGATTTTCTTAAAATACCAAAAATTTTAAACACAAAAGCAATAACATTTTTTCCTAGATGGAAAGTAAATAGATGAATATTCATATTATCATTTATTAGGGAGTGACTTCTTTAGTTTCACAGTAATGTCAAGAATAATAGAAGAAACTGGTAAAACAATTAATCTCCCATGAATTAAAGTCTCTATCTTTATTTCTAGGGTTAGTCTTGATGGTTTTAGTGTGGATTCTTGGCCAAAGGCACAGGTGTGTATGAACGTCTCTCCAAGCTGGCTGAGTCTGAACGTCAGCTTTCCCCAGGCTCTGTCTAGCATCAGAAGTCACTGAGCTGATTCTTCAGGCAACCAGCGGCCATTCTCTGCTGGTCCAGTTAGCCTGTGGTCCTGCTTGTGTGCAGCTAGGATGGTGGTCTTAGACACCATAGAAATTTTTGTGCTGATATGAATGCACCCTTTTCTGAAGCTCTTAACCTCTAATATCCTAACCTTCAAGTCTCAGCTGCATGGCAGCCTCTGACTCTGATCCATGTTTCTTCCACTGACTGAGAATAGCTCTCTTTGCCCTCAGGAAGAAAGCTGGGTGGTTGAGATTTGGGAATCATCCCCTGCACATCCCTTCTCTTAAAAATCTTAGTCCTGCTCAGTGCCTGCAAACTATTGTTTTATGTATATTGTTCAATTTTTATGGTTGTTTATGGAGTAGTTGGGCTTCCCTGGTTGCTCAGATGGTAAAGAATCCACCTGCAATGCAGGATACCTGGGTTCGATCCTTGGGTGGGGAAGATCCCCTGGAGAAGGGAATGGCTACCCACTCCAGTGTTGTTGCCTGGAGAATCCCATAGACAGAGAAGCCTGGTGGGCTGTAGTCTACGGGGTTGCAAAAAATCGGACATGGCTGAGTGACTATCACTTTTACTTCACTTCATGAGTAGTTAAGTTCTATATCAGCTGTTTCTGAAAATCTTTTCTTGAGTATGGACTTACAAGACTACCATAACCCTGCCCACCGTTTCTGTCATTATCTTATTCTGTTTTTTGTCTTAATAACCTACATCGCTATCTCGAATTATCTCAATTATTTACTTGCTTCCTTCTTTCTTTATTCTTTATCTGTCTTCCCTACTGAAAGCTTTATGAGCTCCATCTCCATGGATTATGAGATCTAATCTGTCTTGTTACATGCTATAGCTCCAGCAACTAACAAAATGTCTGGTATGTAGAAGACAATAAAGAAATATTTGTTAATTGTTCATTATCTTATTTTGATGACTATATTACTGTCCAAACCTGGATAAATAGCTAACTTCAAGATCTGCCATATCCACGTATTGATGACAAAGGAAAAATACTTGTTTTTTTATCTCCTCATTCCCTATTAAAGCATAGCATTTTATATGAGGGATTAAATTTTCTTGAAATGTATAAACACTTATATTTTTATTTTAAAAAATGGATTAAAGGTTCGTTGCACAACAAGCCTGTATCTATTTTATAATATGAAGCATCTCTTTAACCTCATAGCTAACACTTTGTATTTTAGTTTTTTACCTCCCTCACATTTGGGGAGACATAAAATAGCTTTGTGAAGGCCATTTTTCTGTCACTATTCTCCCCTGTGCTTTGTTTGTTGTATCTTTGCACATGTGCAAAGATTTGTAGATGAAACGCTGTACAGATTGTTTGGCTGAAAATAGAAAACCTCACTGGCCGGCAGAGGGGAATAATAAATCAGTGATATTAAAATCTTCTTACAATGTATTTCTATGTCAGAAAGATACAAGTACAAAATAAAGACCGTTTCCATTGAGAGAATGCTCCTAGATCAGTATGCGGCTAGAAATTTTATTAGGGAACATGCATCTTTTGGTAATAAAAAATAAATAGCACAGATTGGTTTGTTCTGTTCTTTTTCTGGAAGAAAAAGTTCCTGGAACAGAGTCCTTATGAGTAGAGCTACATGGGATTGCTGAGAAAGGCTGGATAAGTGCAAATGAATGATAAGGAATGTAAACCTCCCTTTTAGGGGAGTAATTCATTAAATGGAGGGGCCTTGGATACTGAATGGTGGAAAAGGTATTGAGATATAAATAATGGAATATAATATAGTGTAATGCTTACAAATTTAGGTTATGGTATAGAATGGATGGTTTTGGTGGCATTGAAGAACCTATAAAAGAGAAAGATGGCTTAATATCTTGAACTTCCAACTCAAGACTAAGATGGGGAAAGAGAAAGCTTTACGGTAAGCATAAAGGAAAGGCAAATATGAATGACTGAGATCAGAAAGGCCTTATTTTATTTTTCTTTTTAACTATGTTTTAAGTTAGGGCATTTGTTGGGAAGATAAGGCCCCTGAAGCTTATGATGCAGATATATGGAAATATTCAGAAAAGAATGAGGCATTTCAGCCCTTTAATCTAAATGAAATCTATTTGTTACTGGAAGTATCACCTCCTGCCCCTCCCTAGAGTCAACCATTCTTCATATAAAACACTGGGACTGTTGACTTGTAAGCAAAATGACATCAGTTCTTTTAAGAACCCTCACCCACAGTGCTCTTTCATCTAAAAATGTGACTTTTTGTAGCCCCTTGAGAATGGTATTAAGAGCCGTTATAATCAGCATGAAAGAATTCACATAATAATTGCTCCTCTCCAGCTCCTAAAGCCCCAGAATACTAACATGAAGACAGTAATCACTGTGATTACTTGATTTTCTTCTTTCCAAAAAATGTTGATATTTATCAAAGACATGAAGGTTTTTTTTAAAAAAGGAAATCGACATAATATTGATTATAATCCCAACTGTAACTCCAGAAGCATATCCTACATTCTTCACAATTTAATGCATTAATTTTAATTGAGAATTAATCTCATTTTGACCATGAATAGCCTAATCGAGGGTGAATTTCCAAAAGGTGAAGAGGGTTACTTGCTCCTCCTTGAAATATAGCCTAATGACTTGCAGTTGAGGTGATTCCCTTGGTTTTTTTGTGGAATATTTCAACCACACACTGTGAGTGCACAAAACAGAATTTCCTCATGAAATGCTTACAAAGAATCTTGCATATCATAAATAAATAAGTTGAAGAGACCAAATTCATGAGGTGATAAATTATAGTAAATGTCTTCATGCAAGAAATGTCCTTGTTATTTTAAATTTGCTTTTGAAATATTTAGGTATAATGTCAATTCTTAGCTCAAAATTATTTTTTTCTGATGTATACAAGAAATAGAATATAGTTATCCAAATATAAACAAGCAAGAAGGAATATATTAGAATTAATAAATGAATGTGCATTGCCTTGAGGTCTTTTGAAAAGCCTCTGTAAAGCTGATAAAGTATGTGTTTATTAATTCATATTTTTTCATTTAACAACACATTTATTGAGCTCTTTATATGTTTTGGAGATATTTAGAAAAAAATAAAGCATAGATTCGAGTTTCAAGGACTTCAGGCTAATAAAGGAGATAAAATGTGTACATGTAAATATAAAATGGATAAAGTAATAGATGCTATGAAAGAAAAAATCTATTTTTCTGAACATCCATAACTTTTTTTATTTATTAATTTATTTTTTATTGAAGGATAATTGCTTTACAGAATTTTGCTGTTTTCTATCAAATCTCAACATGAAACAGTCATAGGTCCATAACTTTTTATCCTTTGTTGAAGGAGTCAGGCTACTACTTCTTGAATAAGAAGAAAGTTAATTTCAAAAGAAAAGATATATTTAGCTACATAAAATGAAAACTTTTATAAATGAAGTAACAAAGAGACAGAAGGCAAGTAAAATCATGGAAACTATTTACAATGACTTGATAAGAGGGTTTATAACAATGTTATGTAAATATCTTTTATAGTTGTTTAGCAAATACTAAAAACATCACTAAACTTAACAAAAGATATAAACGAAAGTTCACTGACAAGTTTCAGCCTATATAATTAAACATCAACTAATCAATACAGCTACGTAATACAGCTCTTTGCTTATGGAAACAATATAGATGTTCTTAATAAAAGATTGCATTCAGTGTTGATAAAGATGGGATGATGTAAGTACCTCTGGGTGAGTCTGAATTCCTATAATATTTAAGAAAATATTTTAAATATCTACTCAGAGTATAAAATTTTCATATCCAGCAATTATGTCTGTTTCCTATATATCCTAGGAATTAATCATGAATATGATCAGATTTGGTTTTATATACAAACATGTCTAATACAGAAGTGTTTATAAGCGAATGATCAGAGGAAACCTTAGTGTTTAACCATAGAGGACATGTTCACATCAATTCCTTGAAATATCAGACAGTTATTAGTAATGCATGGGAGTGTAGAAAGCAAGGAATAAACCATACATGGCTGGTGTGGTGCAACGTCATTTCCCTATCTGATGACAAGGCCTTAGAATGTGCCCCACAGCTTTCTTTCTTCCACCGCTCATTTTATGCTTTCTTCCCCATCAGCCAAAGACCTCAGCCAATTGGTGTTCTGTTACTTAGATGGATGATTCCGATTTCATTTCTGGAGGGTCTGAATCCTCAGGAGGTGTTCTTTTTTTGGAAAAAGAAGTTGTTGTGATCCTCCATTTACTTTTACTCTTGGACATAAAACTACTAAGAGATACCCAAGGAAACCTTGGCTTCTGTGTATAGTTCTCTTGCCTAATTTCCTTGCTCATTAGGGTCAATCATCCTAACCAGTAATATAAAGCACGCTTTTTGTCTGTAGGTAGGTTTAGTAGCTTTTAGAACTGAAATGACCAGATAACAGCTTTCACTCTCAATTTGTTAGAAGCCTTCTTGCTGTCCCACAGAGAGTGCATTGCCTTGCTGGAAAAACACAACCAAAGCAGAAGAATTCAGAATTGCATGGAGAGGAATCAGAAACTCTGAATGGGTTTTAGGTATGAGTATGAGAGGAGCCACTTCCATCCCCTGATTCTTGGACCCATGAATTCAGCAATAGGAGAGACAGCACTCTCCTAATGATGGGAGAAAATTCAGTCTCTTTGGACTATGTTGGTACATCTCCGCCCAGGACACGTGTGCCACCAGAAGCTTTTATGTATGAAGAGGTGGCCATCTCTCCGTGCAGAATAATTTGAAGGGTTCTGATAGGAAATAGGAAAGAGGTTTTGATGGGAATAGATAACTAAGGGAAAAGCCTTATTTCTATCATAAGTGATTTTCACACTTGCTTCTTTATATACAGATGTGTAGAAACCTGGCTTCAGGTTACACCCATGTCTACTTTCTTTGCCTGGCTCAAGTAGTAATTGCTTGCACCCATTCTAAGTTCACCATTTCTCCCCTCTCTATCAAATATTGAATATGTTCTTTTTCTAATATGTGAACTACCATTCAGAAGTGCTGGAATTGGATTTAGTGTCAACAGACCAGAAAATTCTTGTGTTATAACTGAGTCATATGTGTCTATATAATCTTTGAGATACAGTACTACTTTTCTGTCTAAACTCCTTCTTCCTGTTTATAAAATGGCATTGTCTCTGAGATAATGATCCTACTTCTATTTCTACTCTACATAGAATTTACTTGATCTGGTACTTCAGTTTTTCTCTTGTGGTTGAACTCAGTTCTGCACCTAGTTCTGATACAGCCTAGCAGCTTCCCGGTCTTCATCCAAATTATTGGATCCACTGTTTCATTTTTCTCTAGGTGGAGTACTGCAGCGAATGAACCGGTCTTTCAAAACCTGTTCCTGACTTGCTTAACTTCCTGCAGTACTTACAACCTTGAATTTTCCAGTGCTGTCTGCATTGGCTAGATCTGTAGCATTTGCCTTACCATCCTCAATTTTAGCTCATCAGCAAGACACTTTACTTAGAAATGTCCCTTCTGCAACATATTTTGCTTCTCTGATCTGAAGCTTTTTCCCAAATGAAAGCAGAACACACTAACCAAAGAAATAATTTGCTTAATGTACAACTTGTCTTGCACCAAGCCATGTTTATTAAATAGTCCATCTTGTTTCAAAATTAAAGAACCCTGGCATTAATGTTTAAGTCTTAGTTTCTAGTTCGCAAATTTGCTCAACATTTAGATTCTCCTTTGCCCAAATATAGCTATGCCATATGACTTGACATACTTTCTCTTTACAGCACAATCTTTGAAATATCTTCTGGCTGATACACAGTCAGTGTTTTCCCATCATTTGTGAGACATAATATGGAGCTGCTAAAACTAATTATCTGTTAGGTGATGTCTCATCGCATACTTGAAAGGTGCAAAAAGATTAGCATGTTTAAATTAAATCAGATCTATTCATAGAAGATTAATTATTTAGCTTGCCAACAAGAAGTCATTACATTAATAATGTAATGAACAAAGAAAAGTGCTTCTATAAGAAAGAATGATAGTGAATGATACTTTGCCAAAACATCAGAATATGGTAAAAGAGAGTGACGACAATATTTATAGATGTTGTCTAGATAAAACTTTTTAAAAAGAGTAGGTCTCAATTATTATTCCATTACCCAACTATTAATTTTAATAATTCTGTAAGGAGCTCATATTCAGATATCATTGGTATACGTAAACGATGTCGGAAGACTAAGTCTACATTGAGAGTATGCCAGACGTTTGTCATCACTTTCATTAGAATGCACTATAGGCTGTCAGTTGTCATGACCCAGAAGATGAAGCGCTTGTAGCCTTTCCCAGAGCTTAAAAACTCATCATGAGTTCATTCTTGTGACTGTACTTAGATATATGAAAAGATATAAGATGTACCTCTAAAAAAAATGTTGTAACAATCCGACAGCCCTGAAAACAAATAGCACAGTAGCACAGGTGAGAGAAAAGGAAAAAATAAGATCACAACTATATTGGAGAAAGGAAGAGGAAGACAAATTACTCTTATGTTAAACACACTGAAAAATTAGTCGTCTTTTTTAGATTAAGTTTAAACTGAATTTAACTTATGGTTCTCTACTAAATTTTTAGTGCAGAAATTTTAGGAAAGTATAAAGAGGAAATTTAAAGTTACCTCTAGTCTCATATCTTTGAAGATATTTTCTTTCTTCTGTTTTGTAAGATGTTACAAATAAATAATTTTATTTGAGGAAGTAGTTATATTTTTCCAGAAAATTTATTTGATATTACATTATGAACACTTTGTTAGGTTATAAAATGTTTTGAAAAATGTCATTAATAATGACACTATGACATTTCAAAATTATTGAACACTTTTCTTTCTTTCTTTTTTTTTTTTTGAACACTTTTCTCCAAACATTTTCTATTAAAACTATTTTACTTTAAACATCTTTATATGTAAACCTATCCATATTCAAGTTATTGCCCTAGGATTAAAGCCCAGAAATATAATTATTGACATTAAAATACTGTCATTGTTTTAGTTCGGGGCCTCCCAGGTGGAGCTAGTGGTGAAGAAGCTGTCTGCCAGTGCAGGAGATGTAAGAGATGGTGGTTCAATCCCTGGGTTGGGAAGATACCCTGGAGGAGAGCATGGCAATCCATTCCAGTATTCTTGCCTGGAGAATCCCAGGGACAGAGGAACCTGGCAGGCTATAGTCCATAGGTTCGCAAAGAGTGGGACACAACTGAAGCAACTTAGCACACAACACATTGTTGTTGTTCAGTTGCTAAGCTGTGTCTGACACTTTGTGACCCCATGGACAGCAGCACACCAGACTCCTCTCTTCTCCACTATCTCCTGGAGTTCACTCAAATTCATGTCCATTGAGTTGGTGATGCTATCTAACCATCTTATCCTCTGCCACCCCTTCTTCTTTTACTGTCAATCTTTCCCAGCATCAGGGTCTTTTCCAGTGAATCAGCTCTTCACATCAGGTGGCCAAAGTAATGGAGCTTCAGCTTCAGTATCAGTCCTTCCAACGAATATTCAGGATTGATTTCCTTTAGGGTTAACTGGTTTGATCTCCTTGCAGTCTGAGGGACTCTCAAGAGTCTTCTCCAGCACCACATTTCAAAAGCATAACCCTGTGTACAAGACAGCAAAAGAGACACTGATGTATAGATCAGTCTTATGGAACTCTGTGGGAGAGGGAGAGGGTGGGGAGATTTGGGAGAATGGCATTGAAACATGTATAATATCATGTATGAAACAAGTCGCCAGTCCAGGTTCGATGCACGATACTGGATGCTTGGGGCTGGTGCACTGGGACGACCCAGAGGGAGGGTATGGGGAGGGAGGAGGGAGGAGGGTTCAGGATGGGGAACACAGGTATACCTGTGGCGGATTCATTTCGATATTTGGCAAAACTAATACAATATTGTAAAGTTTAAAAATAAAATAAAATTAAAAAAAAAAAGAAATTGACAAAAAAAAAAAAAAAAAAAAAAATAAATTCTT
>NW_011494792.1:2246784-2272969 GCF_000754665.1 Bison bison bison | reverse complement strand
AAATTGAAAAAAAAAAAAAAAAAAACAAACATCAGTTCTTTGGCACTCAGTCTTCTTTATGGTCCAACTCTCACATCAGTACAGGACTACTGGAAAAACTATAGCTTTAAATACATGGACCTTTATCAACAAAGTGACATCACTCTGGTTTTTAATGCTCTGTCTAGGTTTGTCATAGCTTTTCTTCCAAGGAGTAAGCGTCTTTTAATTTCATGGCTGCAGTCACCATCTGCAGTGATTTTGGAGACCAAGAAAGTAAAATCTGCCATTGCTTCCACTTTTCCCCCATCTATTTGCCATGAGGTGGTGGGACTTGATGCCATGATCTCAGTTTTCACTCTTCTCTTTCACCCTCATCAAGATACCTCTTGACAAAAGTGAGTTTCCAGGCCAAGATTCATAGGGGATGGTAACTCAGGAACTTGAGTATTATAGCTGGGGTTGTGTTTTTACTGGGAGTATTTGCTAATTATGAGAAAAGCAGCTGAGAGCCAGAGTTCTTGAACAGTTTCCATTGCCTCTTAGGCTTAGATAAAAGACTTGGCTGAGAAATATAGCAGAAAAAATAGTATCTAAAATAAAAGTAATATATTTGAATAGAAAAATATAAAAATTACAGAACTGAAAATAAAATAGAAATTAAAAACACAGTGGGTAAGCTTGATAGCACATTAGATATAGCTGAAGAGATTGTGCATGAAAAGGAAACTAAGTTTAAGAAAATACTTAGATTGAAATATTAAGAAGTGGATGGAAAATATAGAAGAGAATGTAAGATTTATTGATTAAAGTTATTTAGGAAGAGCTCTGTCCATAAATTAACTGATCATTAAACTAACTGAGAAAAGACTTCAGTGAGTGCACAAGATAAAGAATGAAGGCTTTGCAGAATTCATACACAAAAATTACCATGCAAACAATTACCACTACCACCACCACCAATAAACCATAACCACCAACTGATTATGGTTCAGAGAGAATTCTAATTTCCAGAGTTTCACCACTACATTATTTTAAATGAATAGTTTTAGTCAGTCAGTCAGTTTAGTCGCTCAGTCGTGTCCGACTCTTTGCGACCCCATGAATCGCAGCACGCCAGGCCCCCTGTCCATCACCAACTCCTGGAGTTTACTCAAACTCATGTCTATTGAGTTGGTGATGCCATCCAGCCATCTCAGCCTCTGTCGTCCCCTTCTCCTCCTGCCCCCAATCCCTCCCAGCATCACAGTCTTTTCCAATGAGTCAACTCTTTGCACGAGGTGGCCAAAGTATTGGAGTTTCAGCTTCAGCATCAGTCCTTCCAATGAACAGCCAGGACTGTTCTCCTTTAGAATGGATTGGTTGGATCTCCTTGCAGTCCAAGGAACTCTCAAGAGTCTTCTCCAGCACTACAGTTCAATAGCATCAATTCTTCGGTGCTCAGCTCAGTCCTACTCTCACATCCATACATGACCACAGGAAAAACCATAGCCTTGAGACCCCCATAAATGAGATATGAAAACAGGAAAGTATCTGATAAAGAGAGAGGGGAAGCAATTAATAGAAATTTTTCCAGAAAAAGCTTAGGCACTGAATTTACTAGATAAAAAATTTTAAATTGGCTATATAAACATGTCAGAGAATTAAAGCAGACCATATCTAAACAATTAAAGGAAAGGAAGCATAGGAATGGATGAGCTGTGCTAATAATTGAACTTTAATCTCAGTTCCAAATCCACCCTTATCTGTTTTTTGATTCTGGGGCCGGTACTTTTACCAAACCACATTTCTCCTTTGCTAGTTGGTTTCCCCTTATTCTCTGTCAATTAGGGGTTAAGGTGAAACAATGTGACTGGAGGAGGCAGGGACTTGATACTTCACCATCATCACATGAATGGTTTTTCACCTTGGCAGTGGCAGTTCATTCAAATAGTAGTTTCAAATAGTAGTTCATTCAAATTCATTCAAATGTTTCATTCAAATTGATTTCAGGTTGTAGTTTTCCCACTTGCCAGAACCAGACTTCTGAGAGATGCCAGTACCAGTTGGCTGAAGCCCCTTAGAAGTCCGGGTCCCAGCTCCATGGGACCATCTCCTGAGGTACCAGTTAGTTACCAGACAGCATCTCTGCCCCAGGAGTACAAGTCCTTTTTGCTCAGGTCCCCTTCATTCCCTCAGCTTCATCCTATAGTAACTGCTTCTGTGATTCCTTAGCATCTTTTATTACTAGTAGTAGGAGAAATAGTCGAAGCAATACATTTTATGTTCTCTGATATCTGGTTGAACATTGTTAATATTAAATAACTTTATTACATTAACTGCACAGGTTTCTATCTCCAAGCTTGACTGATACAGAAATTCCTTGCTTTTCCAGATACTTAATCCCCTAAATATAAGAGCCAGGTTCCTAAGTGTGTATCCAATAACCACCTCTTCTAGTTGCTTAGATTTTACATGCAAATCATTCCAAAACCTATAATCACAGATTCACCAATCACTTTCCCCAGAGAGATGTCTCATTTAATCATGTCATTGTCTCCTATTGTAAAAGTCAGAGCTCATGTGCCATGTCTTATGTATTTAGATAATTTCTCAGCCAAAATAAATTTGATTAACCAAATGCCCTTTCCCTGATTAGAGTAGATGACAGAGAGCTATAATAAGTTCCTGAAAGCACTTCCAAGGAAAGCAACGCTCACTCCTGTGGTTTGCTTTTGGACCAAATAGCTATTATAGTAGGTGCTTTGGTGGTTAAGAAAAATTAATTATTTCTTCTTGTTTTAAGTGCTTATGAAGGCAACCATAAGCTTTTAAAAGCCTCAGAAAAATATTTAGTAATTACATTTTTAAAAGTAAGATACTTGAAATACTCTTTTGATAAACAGCAAAACAAAATGATGGCATATATAACTGTGAAAATAATATTTTTGCATGATATTGGCTCCTGTTTTATTCTTCTATAAAAATTTGTCTGTACTATTAATTTTAAAATAAAAAATAGTTTAGCAGAATGTATTTGAGATGGTTACATATTTCTTTCGAGGAAATTTATGTCCTACTTAATAATAATTTAAGGACTTCCCTAGTGGTTCAGATGGTAAAGAATCCGCTTGCAATGCAAGAGACCTGGGTTCAATCCCTGGGTCAGGGAGATCCCCTGGAGAAGGGAATGGAAACCCACTCCAGGATCCTGGAGAATCCCATGGACAAAGGAGCCTGGCAGGCTACACTCCATGGGGTCACAAAGAGCTGGACATGACTGAGCAACTAACATTACTACTAATAATTATTTAGCCAAAGTTTGAGGATTATTATTTAAGATCCTCAAAATTTCACCCTTGTATTGTTGTATCATATATGATAGGTGGGAAATTCTTAAACTTTTTATTATTGACACAAATTATATAATTAATTCTAGACATTTTCAGAAGAAGAGTAGTTATGATTCAGGCTCTAGTTCATTTTCAATTGTTTCTCAGCAAAGTGGAACACTTTTACTCTAATTTAATATATAAAGATAGCTTTTGGGGAAATAGAGCTTGCTACATTGGACTACAAAATCCCCTGGGAGTGAGACTGGCATAGATTTCTGTGGTCAGTCTTTTGCATCTTCCTAGTTTCCATTGTTGAGAAGGTACTGAAGAATTCCACTTTGTGGCTTGTCAGAAACATGATAAACATTTCCTGATTTTAAACTATAGCCACAGGCTTACTATGTGCTCTCTTTTCCCCTGAAAGAGTAAATGCTACCTGTTGGTGTTGAATCACTTATGAAATATAAAAGCCTTTCTACATACTTAACTTACAGAAATACAGAGCATTTAATTTCATTTATGATACTCTTAAAGAGATAAAATAGTCATAAAGTTAAGATATATGCTTATAGAATATATTGTATGTGCTTACAAAGGCAGAAGGAATTTGATCTTTAAACAAATATATCCTTCAAGATGGTGAGATCCGTATCTATAAAAATATTAAATGATATTTAAAATGATGGTGTAGTAGTTGAACAGAATTTGTATAAATGTTCCTCCTTTGTTTATCTAGTAATCTATTTTCCAGAATAGAATAACATTAGTTTGATTTATTTCACTTTATGCTGTTGTTTTAATCACTAAGTCCATGACTAACTCTTTTGTGATCCATGGATTGTAGCCTGCCAGGTTCCTTCTGTCCATGGGATTTCCCAGGCAAGAATATTGGAGTGAATTGCCACTGGGGTTCTTTACCAATGAGCCACCAGGGAAGCCCTTATTTCACTTTATGCTTACTAGTATAATGAGTAGTAAAAAATTATGGTATAATATGGTGTATGCATGTGTTTGTATTGTGTGTGTGTGTATATGGTGTGTATATGTATATTTGTATGTGTGTTTATGTAGTACATACATATATATATATATATATGTATATATATAAATTTTCTACCAGGAAATTTATTTGCCTAATATTCCAGTGTATCAATATAGCATAATTCATTTAATATCTGTTTATGAAATTTCACTGTTTTTAGTCTTTTTTTCCTATTCAGTTCCATTCAGTCACTCAGTCGTGTCCAACTCTTTGTGACCCCATGGACTGCAGCACGCCAGGCTTCCCTGTCCATTTTTATTTTCCTATTAAAATACTATAATCAAATATTTTTCCCATTTATAAGATTATCTGGAAGATGGATCTCAGAATTGAAATGACTGGGTCATAATTTTAAATTATGATGGATTGACACAGCATTCCACAATATTACATACTACCAATGTCCTTAGTGAACTCTGGGAGTTGGTGATGGACAGGGAAGCCTGGCGTGTTGCAATTCATGGGGTCGCAAAGAGTCGGACACGACTGAGAGACTGAACTGAACTGAACTAAAGTGCATACTCTTTTAGTTCAACAGGTTACTGAATGTTTTTCATGTACAAAGCATTGGCATTTAATAGCTTTTCCCAAGAAAGTTATTCATCTTTTAACTTTGTTAATAATATTTTTCATCATAGATTTCTGTTTATTAAGTATTTTATGACTTAAAGTCATGCTTAAGATACCATTTAATTACTTTTATTCAAAACTTTTTATTTTAAAATAATACTCCCAAGATCCCTTTTGGAATTTGAATGGTTTCCATTTTAACAAGCAGAGTTTGATCCATTTGGAATCAATTTTGTATGGAACTTTAACATAGAAATCCAGCTTAATTTTTCTTCCAAATGATTAGATTTTCAAAGTATGCATTTATATACTATGCTTTACTCACTGATTTAAAATGCCATATTTATTATATACAACTAGATTCCCTATATTTTGGGATCTGGATTCTCTTATCTTCTTCTATTTACTCATTTCTCTGTCAGTGTTAGACTGCTGGAAGCAATGTAAGTTTATGAAAGTATTTTAATGCTTTCAAGACTTGTCCTTTCTTATTATTCTTCATTTTCAGGATTTTCCTGTCTATATTCTCAAGCTTATTTTTCCATGAAGATATCTACCCCTGCTGTAACCCATACTGACTAGTTTAAATAACACCAGAAATATATGTTCTTTGAAAGTTTAAAAATTATCAGCTTTGAGGTCATCTAGACCTGGTGCTATTCTTGAACATAGCTCTTTAGAATATTTTTGTGTGTGTGTTTGTGCATGTTTGTTTTAAAGCAAATTTTATCATTTATAACTTCCTTAGATATATCCTATTTATCCAAATTTTCAAAAAGAAGTGCATCAAGTTGAAGAATATATTCCCATAAATTTTTTAAATTTTATTTTATTTTTTAACTTTCCAATATTGTATTGGTTTTTGTCATATATCAACATGAATTTTTATGTTATTTGTTTATTAACTCATTTTAAACTTTGATCTATATTTTTTATTTGACTTTATTCTCTCTCTTTCTGGATTTTGCCAACTGCTTTACATTGAGGGCATTTCAAAGTGCTGCTCTTTAGTTTAATTATTCAGACAATTGTTTTCTAAACATTATATTATAAAATATATTTTTTACTCCATGTTATTGTCCTTTTCCTCATTTCTTGATTTCAATAGATAAATTAATTTTTAAAAGATTTTAGAAATTTCTAGTAGATATTACCTATTCACTTGAAAATAATATTGAATTGTTATTATGCACATATTTCTACAAATATTAGGTAAATTAGGCTGATTTTATTGTTTGGGTCTCTATTTTTTACTGACTTTCTGCCTATTTTTTCTGTCAGTTACTCAGGGATGAGTTGTTGAAGTCTCCTTAATGAATTAACCCTGTGATCAGTATAAAATGTCTCTCTCTATTCCTTCAATAGTTTTAGTCCTGAAGTATTGTTTATCTGTTGTTAATATGGTCACTTCAGTTTTGTTATGATTAGTGTTAGCAGAGTATAACTTTCTCATAATTTTACTTTTAATCTATCTCTGTCTGTATATTTAAAATGTTTTCCTGTAGACAGGCCTTTAAAAAAATCAACTTAACACACTCTGTCTTTGTATTGGTGTGTTCAAATATTTATATATAATTTTATTAGTATTATCAATATGACTGCTGTTTTTTCTGCCTCTTTGCTATTCGTCTTCTGATTATACCATCTATTCTTCATCTTCAAAGACTTTTTCAGTCTTTGCCAGCTCTCTCTTATTTTAACTGTTTTTCAGTATCCCATATTATCACCATTGTTAGCTAATTTTTATGCTGGTATTTTTATTATTTGGGCTCCCCAGGTGGCTGTAGGGGTAAAGAATCCTCCTGCCAATGCAGGAGACATAAGAGACACGGGTTCTATCCCTGGGTGAGGAAGATCCCCTGGAGTAGGAAATGGCAACCCACTGCAGTATTCTTGCCCTGGAAATCCCATAGACAGAAGAGCCTGGTGGGTTGTGAATCCATGGGGCCGCAAAGAGTCGGACACAACTAAACACATGTTTTACAGCACTCTTGGGAAGTTGTTTTTAAGCTACCATTTTTAGTAATAGCTCTAGCTTCTGCAAAATACATCTCTAACTTCTCACAGTCTACCTACAACTGATATAATAACACTTTCTCATATAATGTCTGACCCTCGCAATATTATAATTCCATTCCCCCCATCCTTTTTATTTTGCCGCACATTTTACTTTTTCATATGTATATAATCCCCTTAATACATGTTATATTTTTTTGTTTTAAACTCTCAGCTTTATTTTAGAGAATATAAAATAGGAAAAATGTTTCATATTTATCTTTACTTTTACCACTTATAAAACTCTTCTTTCTGTAGATCCAAGCCATTGTCTGATACTATACTTCTGCTTGAAGAACTTTAACACTTGTCATTCAAGTATTCTGACAGTAAATTCTCTCAGCTCTAAGCTTCTGTTGTTTGAAAAATCATTTTCTTCTCATTTTTAAAAGATATTTTTGCTGAATATGAAATTCTATGTTTATAGTGTTTTCCACCCCCCTGTTTAGCACTTTGAACAGGTCATTCTATTGCCTTCTGGCATGTGTATTTGTACTTGTGAAGTTTAGTTATATATGTTTTTGATCCTCTGTATAAATGTTATCCCCTCTACTTCACCTGGATTCTTTTAAGTTTTTCTCTTTATTTCTGATTTTCAAAATGTTTATCATGCTATGCCTCAGCATGATTTTATTATTATTTATTGAGCTTTGAGTCTGTCAATTTATAAAGTTTATATTTCCAAAAGTTTCAGCCATTAATTTTTCAAATACTGTTCTTTCTACCTGTCTTTATTCTGGGACTCCAGCTATGCATTTATTAGACTGCTTGGTTTGTCCCATAGGTCACTGTATTTTTCTATGATTCATTTTAGATAGTTTCTTTGGCTATATCTTCATGTATTTTGATCATCTGTCTTATCTAATCAATTAACATCATCAGTGAATATTTCACCTAATGTATTTTTTTTCAATTGTAGGAAGTTTTATTTGATACTTATTCATAGTTTCCATTTCTCTTCTAGTCAAGATGATGTTTTCTTTTAAATTCAGTAGGGCATTTATAACGTAGCTTTTCCAGTGTTCTTGTCTTCTAATTTCATTGTCTCTGTCACTTTATACTTCTGTTTCCTTTGACTTCTATGGGCTTCCCAGGAGACATTAGTGTTATAGAATCTGCCTGCCAGTGCAGGAAATGCAAGAGACTTGGGTTCCATCCCTGGGTTGGGATGATGCCCTGGAGAAGGAAATGGCTACCCACTCCAGAATTCTTTTCTAGAGAATCACATGGACAGAGGAGCCTGGCCAGCTACAGTCCCTGGGGTCACAAAGAGTCAGACATGAGTGAGCATGTGTTCACTGCACTGCATCTGCCTTCTACATATGGATCAGATTTTCCTGCTTATTTTATGACTGGGAATTTTGTTTTTTCATCCTGGTATTTAGAATTTCACTTATTTGATTGCTTGGATTTGATGTATGCTATGAATTGAATTGTGTACCCTCCTCCCCAAAATTCATATACTGAAGTCCTAACCTAGGTACCTAACCCCCAGTACCTCAGAATGTGACCTTATTTGGAAATAGGGTCATTACAGATATAAATACGTGGTTAAGATGAGGTAATACTGAAGTAGAATGAACCCCTAATTCAATATTACTTTTGTCCTTGTAACAGGAGGGAATTTGGTTATAGTTTATATATAAGAAGAATATTATGTGAACATGGATATGACTCCACAATGTTAGGAAAGGGTCTTGGAACAGAGCCTCCCCTTACAGCCCTCAGAAACAATCAAGCCTGCTGACACCTTGGTCTAAGACTTCCAGAACTGTGAGACAATACATTTCTGTTGCATCAGTCAGTTCCATTCAGTTGTTTATTCGTGTCCAGCTCTTTTGCAACCCTGTGGACTGCAGCACGCCAGACTTCCCTGTCCATCACCAACTCCCAGAGCTTGCTCAAACTCATGTCCATATTGTTGGTGATGCCAGCTAATCATCTCATCCTCTGTCATCCCCTTCTCCTGCCTTCAATCTTTCCCAGCATCGGGGCTTTTCCAATGAGTCAGTTCTTCGCATCAGGTGGCCAAAGTATTGGAGTTTCAGCTTCAGCATCAGTCCTTCCAATGAATATTCAGGACTGATTTCCTTCAGGATAGACCCCCACTAGTTTGTAGTACTTTCTTACCCCAGCCCAGAAAACCAATGTAGTGTATTCTATTAAAGATTCTTGGCATTTGTTCTGGAAGTCAGTTAAGTTACTTGAAAACTGGTTTTATCATTTGCAGAAGTGTTTTCAATCTTAGGACAAGTTTGGAATAACCTTTACACTAGTACTAGTTGAGCTCCGCTGCCAAGGCATGACTTCCTAGTTGATTCTACTGAGGGTTCTTGGTATTAACAAAGACTCTCCACTCTGGCTTGTTAGAACTCAAATATATCTTGGAACTGCGTGGCTTGGGAACCATTCAGCTCACCAATCCACTGTGTAGCTGAATGGAGTCTACTCTGTGCCTATCAAAGGGGAAAAGTTTAGTATTCAGCAATAGACTCGTAGGGAACTCAGCTTCTTGAAGCTCTTTCATTATAGAGTGTTAATCCTGGTATTACATATTGCAAATTCTATCTACTTCAGCCTTCCTAGACTCTTAGATTTGTTTTATCACTCAGTGATAAGTTTTAAAGTATCAGCGACAGTTGATATTTTGAATTAAAGGTCTAACTGACTATGAACTAACTGTAATTTATTCTTATTATTGCTTTATCACTTAAACCCCCAATAATCTTAGAACATATTGTTAAATGTAATATGCATAGATGTAGGTAGTTAATAGTCCCATTGTACTCTTCGAAGTTTGTATATTTTCTGAGTATTTCTTTTAGTTTCATGTTCAAGTGATATTAAATAAAACTAAATTATTGTTCTTCCGCAATCCTAGGAATTAGTGTCAAGCAGTGATGATTTGATCCAAGTTTCATTTCTTGCAGTTATCAATTTTTCTCTGTTTAATCTCATGAGGATACAGCTCAACTCTGCAGCTGTATTTGAGGTTTGGCATTCAAATCTTCAAGAATTGATAAATGGAAGCAACCTGGCAAGGAGTATGAAGAGTGATTAAGAGACTGACTTATTGGACTGGGATATATATTTCCATTCCTAAATTATTAGATTAGAAGCAGGAGATAAGATAGAGCATGTTAAAAATGTAGGAATTTAAGGAGTTATGTAGAACTGTGAAAGGAAGTAAAACAAAAAATACCAGGTTGAAACTAAGATAGATATGAATTGGATAGAAAATCCTAGGGGCCAGAGAGAAATGTTTTGAGCTGAAGATCTGCAGGTCTTTGAATTCATAGAGCAAAGACCAAACACATGTTTATTATTACTTAATGAATCTCTCTCTCTACTGATAGGGTGGTGAGACCTTTAAATATTGAATGGCATCATTAAGAACCATTGATTACTAGGAGGGATGTGATGTGATATCCTGTGCATGAACAGAGAAATCACCAAAATTCATTTCATTTATGGACCATAAGGGTCCTACAGGCCCTTCAAACATCAAAATCAATCTACTTATGCTGTATTAGGAGAAAATACTTTTAAATTTTTGCTTGAGTAACTGCCAGTGGTTGTATTAAGATCATTATAAGATTGTACTACTGACTCATTTGTAGATGTGGATGGTCAATATGAAAACTTACATTTATTATAACTTCATTAACTAGCTCATGAAATATCTCTAATTTAGGAATAGTTCTTTGAAGGATTATTTCTCTAATAGCTGAGGCTTAGTTTTTGTTTCTCCCACATTCACACACACACACACATATTTGTTATAGAGGTGATTGAATCGTAGCATGAAAGGACCATAGAGATCATCTAGTTAAATGGTATTCCATAATTTGGGCTTTCCTGGTGGCTCAGTGGTAAAGAATCTGCCTGCCAATGCAGAAGATGTTGAAAAGATCCCTTGGAGAAGGAAATGGCAACCCACTCCAGTATTTTGCCTGGGAAATCCCATGGATAGTGAAGCCTGGTGGGCTACAGTCCATGGGGTTGCAAAGAGTCAGACATGACTTAGTGACTAAATAACAACAATTCCATAATTTAACAAGTTAAAAAAAATAAGAAAGAGATCCTTTGGTGACAATTACATAACTAGGGTGGGGTAGGATCAAGTCTAGTCTCAATCCAACCACCTTTTAGCTATATCCTGTACACTCTGATGTTTTTTAATGACATAAAAAGATCATGGAGAAGGGCATGGCATGGCAGCCCACTCCAGTATTCTTGCCTGGAGAATTCCATGGACAGAGGAACCTGGCGGGCTACAGTCCATAGAGTCAAAAAGAGTCAGACATGACTGAAGCGACTCACACACACACAAAAAGATCAAGGATTCTGACTGCACATAGTGTTGATATTATTATTCAGTTGCTAATATATGTCACAAAAAGGTCAGACATGAGTGATCCACTAAACAAAAACAATGTATGGCTAAATTTACTGATGTGTGATAGATTTCTTGATCCTATAATACAGCATGGACATGTTCTCTGTTGTTGTAGATGCTGCCTGCCTGGCTTATCAGTGTGCTATTGTGAGAATCATTTCTTCACGTGGAAAAACCCCTTTTCTGGTAACTACACCCTGAATTTGGAGAAGGCAACGGCACCCCACTCCAGTACTCTTGCCTGGAAAATCCCATGGACGGAGGAGCCTGGTAGGCTGCAGTCCATGGGGTTGCACAGAGTCGGACACGACTGAGCAACTTCACTTTCACTTTTCACTTTCATGCATTGGAGAAGGAAATGGCAACCCACTCCAGTGTTCTTGCCTGGAGAATCCCAGGGATGGGGAAGCCTGGTGGGCTGCTGTCAATGGGGTCGCAAAGAGTCGGACACGACTGAAGTGACTTAGCAGCAGCACACCCTGAATTGGTGTATTGGTTACACCAAGCTACAGAATGATGCCATATTGCTTGAAGTTTTTCCATTAGAGCAACAGGGGAGTTCATGACTCAGCCCTCCTGATGTTACCTCTCTGTGTCAGCCTTTTTTTGAATAGTCATTGCTTAAGAATAAAGCCCTTATTTACACCCTACACTTGTCCAGTTTTGATGGAATTTTTTTTATTAAAAAAGCATTATTTGGGGTGGACAGAAATGTTGATGTTCACTGCTATCAGTATATTTTCATAAATCCTGTCTCTTCTTTTATGCTATATGATTATGTTATGCTAATTAACTTGCTGACAATTTGGATGTGGAAGGTTGAGGTGGAGCCAACACCAACTGGTTCTAGACTTTTAGTGACTTGGAGGAGAACTTTAAAATTGAGCAAGGTTAGCCAGGCTCCTGTATTTCACAGTGAAGTCCATAAAATATTATGTTATCACCATAGTATTAGTTTTTGCTTATTTTCTTCCAACTGGATCCAGATTTCACAAAATCCAATATAGAAAAGCAAATCTAATTATGAAACACATAAATTAGGAGGTAATTATTTGCATGACAGACTCATTCTTAGCCTCTCAGTGTGAAGTCCATCTGTGATAGGGGATTCTTTCATGTAAATGCTAGCATTTATGAACTTAGATACAGATTATGAATTATTTGACAGGCTGAGTATTTGATTGTTTGGGAGATGATCATAAATAGGGAAAAAACTCAATGTAAGACTTTAATATAATTCCAAACTGATGAAAGAATAATTAGAAAAAAAAATTCCCTGAAATTTTAACATGTCATTGGGAGAATGACATTTTAACATGTCACTGGACATGATTTAACAGATCATATTATGTTTTATGAATAAAATTAAAAATAGTATCTCTAAAAATTGATAACACTAGTGAAGCTACTGCAGATTGACTTACAGTGGGGGGGAACCAACAAACACCAGGGAGCCAGATAAATATAGATTAAAAGGAAGAAAAGTTAGAAATAACATACTTCCTTTGGTGAGTACTATACTAATAAGTAAATGCATAAAGGTTAGAGTTTTATACTATGTAACTCTATTGTTAAATGTAAGATTCTGCTGATCTTTCAAGAATCCTCACCTTGGAGTGTACCTCGTTACACTCAGGTGCCTTTCCAAATCACTAGAGTCGTGACTCAAAGTCTATTCTGCTACTCACGAAGTAGTAGCCTCCTCATTGTCTCTTCAGTGTGATAAAAACAGAGAACCTGGCTCTGAATATGTGCAGAAAATACTGATCTACTTATACTAAGTATGTTTTCTGTCTATACAGCAGAGTAGTGAAGAACAGTTGCATGGTTTACTTTATCATATAATCAGAAAATCTTTGAATTAATTAGGGAAATTCTTCAGTCAGTTTAGTTGCTCAGTCGTGTCCAACTCTTTGTGACCCATGGACTGCATCATGCCAGGCTTTCCTGTAAATCACCAACGCCCAGAGCTTGCTCAAACTCATGTCCACTGAGTCAGTGATGCCATCCAACCATCTCATCCTCTGTCGTCCCCTTCTCCTCCTGCCTTTGATCTTTCCCAGCACCAGGGTCTTTTCCAATGAGTCGGCTCCTTGTATCAGGTGGCCAAAGTATTGGAGTTTCAGCTTCAGCATCAGTCTTTCCAATGACTATTCAGGGTTGATTTCCTTTAGGATGGACTGGTTGGATCTCCTTGCAGTCCAAGGGACTCTCAAGAGTCTTCTCCAACACCACAGTTCAAAAGCATCAATTCTTCAGCCCTCAGCTTTCTTTATGGTCCAACTCTCACATCCATACATGACTACTGGAAAAACCATAGCTTTGATTATATGGACCTTTGTTGGCAAAGCAATGTCTCTGCTAATATTCTGTCTAGATTTGTCAAAGTTTTTCTTCCAAGGAGCGTCTTAATTTCATGGCTGCAGTCTCCATCTGCCATGATTTTGGAGCCCAAGAAAATAAAAGTCTTTCACCATTTCCATTGTTTCCCCATCTATTTGCCATGAAGTGATGGGACCAAATGCCATGATCTTCGTTTTTTGAATGTTGAGTTTTAAGCCAGCTTTTTCACTCTTCTCTTTCACTACATCAAGAGTCTCTTTAGCTCCTCTTCATTTTCTCTGTAAGGGTGGTGTCGTCTACATGCTGCTGCTGCTGCTGCTAAGTTGCTTCAGTCATGTCCGACTCTGTTCGACCCCATATACCACAGCCCACCAGGCTCCGCCATCCCTGGGATTCTCCAGGCAAGAACACTGGAGTGGGTTGCCATTTCCTTCTCCAATGCATGAAAGTGAAAAGTGAAAGTGAAGTCGCTCAGTCATGTCCGACTCTTAGCGACCCCATGGACTGCAGCCTTCCAGACTCCTCCGTTCATGGGATTTTCCAGGCAAGAGTACTGGAGTTGGGGTGCCATTGCCTTCTTCGGTCACCTACATATCTGAGGTTATTGATATTTCTCCCTTCAATCTTGATTCCAGCTTATGTTTCATCCAGCCAGCATTTCACATGATACACCCTGCATATAAGTTAAATAAGCAGGGCGACACTATACAGCCTTGATGTACTCCTTTCCCAGTTTCAGACCAGTCTTGTTCCATGTCCGGTTCTAACTGTTGCTTCTTGACCTGCATACAGGTTTCTCAGGAGGCAAGTAAGATGGTCTGGTATTCCCATCTCTTTCAGAATTTTCCACAGTTTGTTGTGATTCACACAGTCAATCAAAATCAGATCCAAAATCAGATATACATAAACAGAGGGCTCAAAAAAGCTTTGTGTGCACCAGGACCCAGAGACCCCACAGGAGACTGAGCCAGACCTGCGTTTGAGTGTTTGAGTGTCTCCTGTGGAGGCAGGGGTCAGCAGTGGCCTGCCACAGGGACAGGGGTTCTGGCTGCATCAGACCTGGGAGGCACGGCGTGTGGCATAAGTCATCTTGGAAGAGGCCACCATTAGCCTCGTCATAGAGTAGATGACCCACAAACAGGAGAACAATTATACCAAAGAAGTTCTTGCACTGTTATAAAAGTTCTAGGACCCACAACAGATTTCCCAACCGGGGAGTCTGGCAAAGGGACTGAGGAGCTCCAGGGAATTTGACTTTGGAGGCCAGTGGGATTTGATTATAGAACTTCCACAAGACTGGGGAAGCAGACACTTGGAGGGCCAAAACATAACCTTGTGCACACAAGGACCCAGGAGAAGGGAGCAGTGACCCCACAAGAGACTGAGCCAGACTTTCCTGTGAGTGTCCAGGAGTCTCTGGCGGATGCATGGGTTGACAGCTGCCTGCCACAGGGTCAGGGGCATGGAATACAACAACACTGGCATAAGTCCTTTTGAAGGAGGTTGCCATTACAACAGGGAGGGAACACAGCCCTGGCTAGCAACAGAAAATTGGATTAAAGATTTACTGAGCATGGCCCCGCCCATCAGAACAAGACCCAGATTCCCCCACAATCAGTCCCTCCCATCAGGAAGCTTCCATAAGCCTTTTATCCTTATCTGTCAGAGGGCAGACAGAATGAAAACCACAATCACAGAAAACTAACCAATCTGATCACAAGGACCACAGCCTTGTCTAACTAATGAAACTATGAGCCATGCCATGTAGCGCCACCCAAGATGGGCAGGTGATGGTGGAGAGTTCTGGCAAAATGTGGTCCACTGGAGAAGGGAATGGCAAACCACTTCAGTATTCCTGCCTTGAGGATCCCATGAACAGTATGAAAAGGCAAAAAGAGGACACTGAAAGATGAACGCCCCAGGTCAGTAGGTGCCCAGCATGCTACTGGAGAAGAGTGGAGAAATAATTCCAGAAAGAATGAAGTGATGGAGCCAAAGTGGAAACAACACTCAGTTGTGGATGTGACTGTGAAGTCTGATGCTGTAAAGAACAATACTGCATAGGAACCTGGACCTAACCTAACCTGGTTAGGTCCACGAATCAAGAAAATTGGAAGTGGTCAAACAGGAGACGGCAAGAGTGAACACTGAAGTTTTAGGAATCAGTGAACTAAAATGGACCAGAATGGGCAAATGTAATTCAGGTAAATTCTTAAAAGTGGGTAATTTTTAAAATCAGTTTATTCAATTTGACTGTCTACACTTACATAGACCATTACTTCTTTTACAGTAGAGGCCTCTGTAAGGCAGTACAAAGAACAAGGGTTTTCTAACTTTGAAAATGTGGATAAATCAGCTTTTACACTTTGACGATCTATAAAAAGGAGGCAATGTTATCTATTTTGCACATGTTCCAAGGTTTAAAAAATTAGTGCACGAAGAGACACTTAACACGTTGTGTGATTCGTAGTAGACACTCAATGGAAACTGAGTACCTTATTTAATGTGCTAATAATAATGTGCTAGTAATAATATTATTACTATTAAAATAGTAGTTCTCAAACTTGTCTTCTCCAAGGAGCCATTGAATTACCTTTTCTTTCTGGACTCCATGGTTTGGAATTTCATCAGTAAAAACTACTTTTATGAAGTACTGACTGATTAGTTTTTAATATTTAAAAGTCAGTGCTATTCACAACTCTTAAACAGAGATTCTAATGAGCACTGATTAAATGGGTAATCAGAGTGAATTAGTATGAAAGAAAGTGAAGTTGCTTTTTGCGACCCCATGGACTGTAGCATACCAGGCCTTCTGTCCCTGGGATTTTCCAGGCAAAGGTGCTGGAGTGGGGTGCCATTTTCAAAGAATTCAGTGCTATGTGGAACCTCTACAACTTTACCTTTTCTGAAAGCACCATTTCCTCTAAGTTTCTTGAATTTTGAAAATAAGCTTCTCAAACCCTTTTGGTACCTTGAAGAATCTCTAGTAGTCCAGAGACCCCCATATTGGGAAATAGTAAATAAAATGAAATGCCTTTGAGGTACTGTAAGGATTTTTGAGGGTACATAACAGTTCAGGAAACTCATCAGTATGTATTAAAACTACACAGGGAAACTGTCAGGCTTCTAGAAGCCAATAACATATCAAAGAGATAAACTATCTGCTGCTACGGTACAGGCTGACGGAATAAATTTCAGACTGTGGGAAATATGGCCAGACCTAACCGTAAGAAGGGTGCTGAGCATACACAATGCATGACTGATTACGGGCACCAATTGGTGCCCCCTCCCATAGGCAAGACAGCAGGTCCCAGGACAGCAGCATATGTGATAAATCTGACTTCTTCAGAGAACATAAAATGCCTGCTTCATTCTTCGACTGAAGAGAGTAAATCTTTAAACATCATTTGCATTCAAGCGAAGACTCCGAAGACCTCTCAGAGGTGTTTCAGAGGATGGCACAGATCGGGAGACATTGTTCTGTGCTGCCAGTATCAGAGAAAAGAGGAGAAAATGCCCCGTTAGAGAAAAGAGATGAGCCCTGCTTAGAGATGTGATAAGACTAAATTTCTAATAGTGGAGGCATAGGATAACTTACTGTGGAAATCCATAGCAGTAATCCATGAACTTGGCCTGAATTTAATTTATTTTAAATCCTTCATTCAGCAACTTACATAGATAGTATCTATGTGTACTTGGCAATTTACTCACCCTCTCTGGGTAAGTAAATTTTTATCAGTGTAAATTTAGGATTGTAATATACGCTTAGAGAGTTGCCATGAGTATTAAGTGGTGTAAAGAGGCAAGCTGTCTAGGAGAGAATGGATGTTCAATGCATGATAATGAAGATTACAAAGATTATTTGCATATAATCAAACCAGCATGTTATAACAAGTCTCTTTTGCTACACATTGTGCCAATAATCGTTGACTTTCTATTTCTTTTGCTGAGATATTTATCTTTTCCATTCCCAATTACCTATATCTTTGTTGTTCTATAGAAAATTTTGAAAGAAGTTATCTCTTTCGAGGTGATTTCTTTTTATCAGTCTGAGAGATAGATGATATAGTTCTGCAGTAAGAGATAGAGAAATTTAGGTGAGCAAGATAAGGGAAATGTGCAGTTTCAAATTCTGATCCCAGTAATATATTCTCAATGCATGATTTGATTATATCTTATGCAGTTTTCAGAATCCCAGATACTCTTAAGCATCATTTAGATGCTGGGATTTATCTGGTATTTAGTATTATCCCTAGTTTTGTTCCTTTGCATTAGTGCACATAATTAGGAACTTACTGTATACCACTTAAAAATGAAAGCCAATATTTTACACATTATTAAATACTTTCAAAATTGCAGCAGTGCATTGCATGTGTGATGGCTGGTATAAATTGCAAGTTACAGTAATCTATCAAAAAAGCACTGCAGTAATACATTATTAGCAAATAGAATAAAAAGAACTTTAGCATAATATAAATAGCTCTGGTATTTTTATAAGAGGTGGTTATTATTTGCTTCAAGAAAAGAAAAATCAAGGTTGGCATTGGTAACTATGAGCTACTAAAATCAGCACAATAAAAAATGAAACTATGATTCTTTGTGCTACAAAGACTGTAGATTTCAAATCTGTGTGAACAAAGAAAACTAGAGATTATAGTGTGCTGGAGAAAAATGTGTTAAGCTCCATGGATCTAAAAGATTGTCTTTAGGGATATGCTGAATAAAAGCTCAGACAATTGAATGTCTTTGAGAAGATAGACCATAAAGAGAAGTATCTAACAGAGTTTCCCTTAAGAATTCTAAAAGATTTATAGCTTCAGGGAAATTTAAAGTGGAAATAGTAGGAAAAGGAGAAAAATTAACTGTTGGATAGGTGTGTCATTTGATGGTGATAAGAGGATTAAAATAAAAGTGAAAAAATAATAGAAAGGTAAATATAAAACTTGTATATAAAATTTATAATTTAGAAATTTTATTCCCATACCTTCAAAAATAGATGTTATTTCCATAAATATACTGAGGAGAAAATATGTTTATGGTTAAATAAGTTGTTAAATAAAACCTCCTATCAGATGTTTTTAAACACATGAAAAGATTGTTATTCAGAGCTATAGAAATAAGCAAAATAGAAAACATACAAACAAAAATTATTTTAAGATTTAGAGAGACTAAAAATCTAGGCACCACATCTTTGTTATTGTCTGACTGCCAGAAAGTATATGTAGTGCTAGTTTGAGGAAATAATGGGATGATGTATGTGAATTATTATTAATTTATAATTTTGTTTGGAAAAGATAATAACTTTGGGAACAAAAGGTGAAAAGATATTTATTATGGCCACAATGCTATTATTGCTAAGTCCCTTTCCCAATACCATCTACTCAATGGAAATGAATAGCTTGTGGATAAACAGAAAATATTTTCAAATGCTTTTCAGTTTAACTTGAAAAGACTAACTATTTAATTAACTATTTATATATCAATAAGAATCTCAGAGTAGCATAAAGGATAATTTATATAAGGTTAAGGTCCATCTAGTCAAGGCTATGGTTTTTCCAGTAGTCATGTATGGATGTGAGAGTTGGACTGTGAAGAAAGCTGAGCACCGAAGAATTGATGCTTTTGAACTGTGGTGTTGGAGAAGACTCTTGAGAGTCCCTTGGACTTCAGGGAGATCCAACCAATCCATTCTAAAGGAGATCAGTCCTGGGTGTTCATTGGAGGGACTGCTGTTAAAGATGAAACTTTAATACTTTGGCCACCTCATGCAAAGAGTTGACTCACTGGAAAAGACCCTGATGCTGGGAAGGATTGGGGGCAGGAGGAGAAGGGGATGACAGAAGATGAGATGGCTGGATGGCATCACCAACTCGATGTACATGAGCTTGGGTGAACTCTGGGAGTTGGTGATGGACAGGGAGGCCTGGCGTACTGTGGTTCATGGGGTCATGGAGAGTCGGACACGACTGAGCGATTGAACTGAACTGAACTGAGGATAAATACTCATAATAGTTAAAGGACTGCCATTGAGTTTATGCAGATTTTCTCACAGTACAGGACTAAAATAAAGAAAAGTAGTTATGAGGAAGCAGATACTAGCTCAACACAATGATAGACTTTCTGCACTTAGTAGTATCAAGTAATAGAGAAAATTTTAGCAAGTTTGCTTATATTGGAAGTATTTTACCAGAATCTGTATTATGACTTACTGGGGAGTTTTCAGATGGAATATCTTCATTGAGAGGAAATTAAATTGATTGACTGATGAGCTTCATTCCAAAAATAATAGTTGAGGCTTCTTGAGTACCATGTTCTAGATATTTTAAGTACATCAATCTCATTTAATCAAAAATCTTTTGGCTTAGGTAATAATATATACTAAAGAAAGCTGAGTGCCGAAGAATTGATGCTTTTAAACTGGGGTGTTGGAGAAGACTCTTGAGACTCCCTTGAACTGCAAGGAGATCCAACCAGTCCATTCTAAAGGAGATCCAACCAGTCCATTCTAAAGGAGATCAGTCCTGAGTGTTCATTGGTAGGACTGATGTTGAAGCTGAAACTCCAATACCCTGGCCACTTGATGTGAAGAGCTGACTCATTTGAAAAGACCCTGATGCTGGGAAAGATTGAAAGAGGGAGGAGAAGTGGGTGACAGAGGATGAGATGGTTGGATGGCATCATCGACTCTATGGACATGAGTTTGGGTAAACTCCAGGAGTTGGTGATGGACAGGGGGGCCTGGCGTGCTGTAGTCCATGGGGTCGCAAAGAGTCGGACATGACTGAGTGACTGAAGTGAACTTAGGTAATCATATTACCTACATTTTAGAATTGGTTAATATTAAGCAGTTTCTTAGCGTGACTAAAGACACTGTGTAATGTCGCAGACTTGTCAGGTTGAAGACTCGAGAATAAAATCCAGGTGTTGACACAGAACGGATGCACTTGACCACTGTGTCTTGTGATGCTTACTCCAAACCTATGAGCCTCTGAGTCCATTAGAAATAGTACCTCTATTTGGCGATACACTACAACTAAGCTTTTTAGATTCATCAAAAACGTTTGAAACACAAAATCAGTTTTTGAATATACATAGAGAGTAAAGAACTCTGTTTATTATATCTGCTATCAATAACAGATGCCCATGTTAATCTCTGTAAGTAGTACCATATCCCAATAGGATTTGTGACATGGTTTTTTGTTGTTCTTGTTGGAAAGAAGTAGTGGGAGAGGCAGGGGAAAGCTGAAGTTAATTACAGTGTGCCTTTGCAGTATATCTTATCTCTTTTATAGGAAGAGTTACAATATTAATAAAGACATACCACATGTAAGTCAGAGATATATTTTGGTTACAGTTTGTGAAAAAGACTTTTATCTGCACACATATATCATCTAAAGAGTAGCAGCTGAGAAGTGTGTGGTGACAGGTGGTTATCAATCTGTAACTAAAAATTAGCCATGGGTGAGTAATTCTCAAATAAACAACCATCGTGCAGTTCACTGAAAGTTTATGTTATATAAATATGTTACTATATTTGTTTCTTTGAAAGAAAGCCAAACCAAATCTTTATAATAGTGAAATTAAAAATACTATTTATGGATTAAGACCGTAACTTCTACAAAAGCAATCACAGAATATGGATCACTATACCTAAATTGGTACATGTGTAGAGAATTCTCTTCTTTGTGTTTTTTAAATGTGTATTTATTTATTTTTGGCTGTGCTGGGTCTTTGTTGTTGTGCGTGGGCTTTCTCTAGTCGTGGAAGTGGGGGCTACTCTCTAGCTGTGGTGTGTTGGCTTCTCACTGCAGTGTCGTCTCTTGTTGCAGAACTCAGGTTTTAGGTGCATGGACTTCAGTAGTTGTGGCTCGTAGGCTCCAGAGTGTAGGTTCAGTTAATTGTGGCGCAGGGGCTCAGTTGCCTGCAGCATGTGGGATCTTCCCAGACCAGGAATTGAACCAATGTCCCCTGCATTGCAAGGTGGATTCTGAACTACTGGGTCACCAAGGAATCCCTATATAGAGAATTCTTAGCAATTTTTTTAAAACTTTTCATTTGACTATTATTTTCAGGACTACTTGTTATGCTAAAGAAAAAAGTTAATTCACTAATTCATTCAATAAACAGGCTTTATTGAATGATTCAGCCTTTTGTGTGAGACCAAGAAATAATCAGGAGTTAGAACAACTGGGTTCTATTTCAGATTCTCTCACTATCTAGCCTATGTTCCTGGCAAGGATATTTATTTCTCAGCCCTTAGTTAAAGGCCTTTAATTCTAAAATTTAGGGATTACATTTTAGTGCCTGTTAGGTCCAAGGCATCTGCTTACAATCCAGAAGACCTGGGTTTGGCTCCTGTGTTAGGAAGATTCCCTGGAGAAGGGAATGGTAACCCACTCCAGTATTCTTGCCTGGAGAATTCCAAGGACAGAGGAGCCTGGCAGGCTCCAGTCTGTAGGGTCTCAAAGAATTGGACACGACTGAGCAACTAACACACACAGGTACAAGGCAAGTTAACTGTTCTGTACATTTCCAGACATATTTAGGGAAAAATACCAATATGTGCTCCTGTGTTAATATCATGTAAAATCTTGCATATAAATGAAAAGATATTTCTACTTTTTGTCAAAAGATAAAAATTGTAACACCATAAAAAAAGATTTCTTTATTTCTTGTTTAACATGAGTCTACACTAGTTGTGCAGAGAAGGCAATGGCACCCCGCTCCAGCACTCTTGCCTGGAAAATCCCATGGACGGAGGAGCCTGGTGGGCTGCGGTCTATGGGGTCTCACAGAGTCGGACACAACTGGATGTTGTGACAGCTATCCAGAAGTAATTATATGTTTGACAATATGGGTGTGTGCTTTTCTTGGTAGTGATGAAATACAGAATCTGCAAATCATTTTAAGGGAGAAATGGTACCTGGAAATACATGGGTACATTAGATCAGCTTGGCTGCCTACATGTGCCCATCCAATGTATCTGAATGGAAAATGGAAAGCAGCTAATGATCACTGAACAGAGCATCAGCAAGAATTTAGGAATGCTGCTTACTTTTAAAATGTAACTAGCAACTCCATTAGATACCACATTGGCCTCTAAGGGAACACTCATGTGATGCAAGCTGCATATGAAACTTTCTTCTCTGTAAAAAAAAACAAACAAAAAAAACTTTCTGAGCACATACAAAGGAAAGGCATTAAAAAAAAATTCATCAAATGGAATAAACTGGTTTAGTCAAAATGAGGAAAGGAAAGCTTTCAAAAGCAGCCAAACATTTCTACAACAGTTCTTTCAAATCAAATTGAGATGGGAATGCCGGAACAGAAGAGAAGACAAAACTTAACTCAATGTGGTGGCCAGGAGCCAGGAAAACACATTTTGCCACCCCTTATTCATTATTGCTCCCCTAAACACACCAGATGGGGAGGCTTCATCAATGTCAAACCTGCTGTTATCATCAGAGAGTTTACTTATCTGTGGGTTTGGAACGAACACCTCCGTCCCCTCTGAGAAGTGGACAGGCAGATTTATCCACTGAAGTCTTACCAGCTTCACAGGTTAGAAAGGCGTGCTCCAATCAGGACCGACGTGGAAAGGTCATCAGGTTCACATAGGTGGGTGTCAGGGGCTCTCTGTTCATCTTAAGGTCCTCTGCTTTTTTTGTGAAAATTTTATGCAGAAATATGTGTAGAACTGTGGTAGTAGATTTATCTTGTGGGGAAAAGCATGACAAAGAGGGGACCGTAAAACAGGTATCAGGATTATATTCCATCTAGAGTAGAATTAAGTCATTAAATACATGTGCATTGTTAGGTCACTAAGTTTTCTGTAATAAAAGTAAAGAGTTAATATTTCACTTTGTACATGAATGGGTTCATTTACATATGTTTCATGTGTTCATTAAACATATATTCATGTGCCAAGACTTTAGTTGCTGAAGGCACAATAGTGGAAAGACAGAGGGGTCCCTGTCCTCACTGTGCAAGAGTGTCCAAGTACAAGGTACTTTGGAACTCACAACAGAGAAGCTTGAGATGGTCAAGAGACCTCTTGTGAAATTGAATTTCATGTTGGAACCATACGACATTTAGCTGTGCTGGAGAAAAGCATCCTAGGCAGAAAAATACAGCAGTTCAATGGCCTCATAGTGACAAAGCATATTGTAACTTGTGAAATAACTAAGCGACCCTTATACTTAAAAGGTAAGAATGTAAAGGAGAGTAATGCTGTTTGAGGCAATATATATAGGCAGGGGGCCAGATGACACAAGGTTTGGGGGTTGAGTTTAAGGTTTTAAGGTTTTATTCCAAGAGTAGTGTTATGTAACTGAAGGGTTTTAAATGGGAAAGACTGACTTGTGTCCTCAAAAAAAGTTCTCCTGCTTGCACTTAAAAGGAATGGATTGATCAGAACAAGAGTAGATAGGGAGAAAGGCCAAGAAGAGACTATCGCAGTGGTCTCTGTTAGAAATTATGGTGGTTTGCCCTAGGCAGTGACAGTGTAAATGGAAAGAAGTGACATATTCTGGAGATATTTAGTTGGTAGAATTGAATCCCCAGAATTTATCTTCAAGGCATTTGTAGTCTCAGGGGACAGGGAGACATATGAACAATTAATTTGAAAATAGAGTGACGTGTAAAATGAGAACAAAATAATCATAGCTGTGTAGTTGTTAGTTTGCATAATACTTCCTAATGCCTCTTGGCTGTGAACTGAAGAAAGCTCATAGTGAATTGCAAATAGCAGGAAATCTAGGGTTTGGTCCCTATTAAAGAAGGAAAAGGGGAATGAAAAGAAAATTTGCATTTATTGAGTTCCTCAATAAAGGTCCAGGGTCCAACAGCTGTACGGGGCTGCTCCACAGCACATCCTAGGGGCAGCTGTTCCTCCTGGAAGCTGCACGGTATCCAGAATTCGTTCCAGGAAGCCATCACTTCCCTCTCCTGGAGCCCTTCACCTGAAGAAAAGCCACAAGTAATTTGATATACTGCCCTGAGCCCATGAGTGTTTAAGAAAAAATTAAGTAGAAAATTCTGAAACATGAAACTGTCACAGTTTATTGTGTTCTCCAAACACACTTGGGAATTGAACTCTTTAGATCACTTATGACCCAAGAATCTGGCAAAAGTCAGTGGTCCAGGAAAACGGCCCAGGCTGTGTTTGGCATAGAGCCACTTGTTCTAAGAACAGTCCTGGTGTCCTCCTTATGGGACTTCAGAAATAAAGACTGACCTTTGTGACAATAAACATTTATCAGTTCTTTTACCATTGAAAATCTGCTTATTTAGCACTAGTATAATGTGTACTGTTAGAAGGACTGATGCTGAAGCTCCAATACTTTGGTCACTTGATGCAAATAGCCAATTCATTGGAAAAGGCTCTGACACTGGGAAAGATTGAAGGCAGGAGGAGAAGGGAGCGAGAGATGATGAGTTGGTTGAGTGGCATCACCGACTCAATGAACATGAGTTTGAGCCAGCTCCAGGAGATAGTGAAGACAGGGAAGCCTGGCGTGCTGCAGTCCACGGGATTGCAGAGTCGGACACGACTTAGAACCTGAATGTAATGCGTACTGTACTTTGGAAAATGCTGTTCTAAATCCTGCCTCAGTTCTGTTTCTCTTTCAAACCCACCTTATGAGAATTTGAGACAAGAGGCATAGGGAAAGAATTTACATGCTAAATCAGTTGTGGGTTTTAATCCCAGCTGGCGTTGACTCATTGGAAAAGACTCTGATGCTGGGAGGGATTGGAGGCAGGAGGAGAAGGGGACGACAGAGGATGAGATGGCTGATGGCATCACCGACTTGATGGTCATGAGTTGGGGTGAACTCCGGGAGTTGGTGATGGACAGGGAGGCCTGGCGTGCTGCGATTCATGGGGTCGCAAAGAGTCGAACACGACTGAGCGACTGAACTGAACTGAACTGGGCCACTCAGTAGCTACAATTCACACTCTTGAATTTTCTGTATATGTTTTATTATCTTTCAGATGTGAATAAAAAGACTTTATTTGCAGGAGTATGAAACTTAATTGGGGTCATTATGAGACAATGACAAGTGGTGATAGGGGCTGTGAGCCAGATTCCTTTCACCAAGACTGAGACAGGGACTATGGCACCCGGGTGTTTTCTCACCCACTGAGCTTCCGAGATCCTCCTCCAGGGTCCTGCTTCCTTTGGGAGAAGTCGTCACAGAGGCAGGGGCTCTGGCCTGATTCCTACATTGTATGGGACACCCCTGACACTTAGTACATCCCAACCCATCCTCTCCCTGCCCTGTCCTCAGATCAGATGAGATCAGTCACTCAGTCGTGTCCGACTCTTTGTGACCCCATGAACTGCAGCACACCAGGCCTCCCTGTCTAACACCAACTCCCAGAGTTCACTCAGACTCACATCCATCGAGTCATTGATGCCATCCAGCCATCTCATCCTCTGTTATCCCCTTCTCCTCCTGCCCCCAATCCCTCCCAGCATCA
>NW_011494792.1:2246239-2246504 GCF_000754665.1 Bison bison bison | reverse complement strand
TTTAGCACCATTCCTTCCAAAGAAATCCCAGGGCTGATCTCCTTCAGAATGGACGGGTTGGATCTCCTTGCAGTCCAAGGGACTCTCAAGAGTCTTCTCCAACACCACAGTTCAAAAGCATCAATTCTTCAGCACTCAGCCTTCTTCACAGTCCAACTGTCACATCCATACCTGACCACAGGAAAAACCATAGCCTTGACTAGATGAACCTTTGTTGGCAAAGTAATGTCTCTGCTTTTGAATATGCTATCTAGATTGGTCATAA
>NW_011494792.1:2226953-2246139 GCF_000754665.1 Bison bison bison | reverse complement strand
ATGGGACTGGATGCCATGATTTTTGTTTTCTGAATGTTGAGCTTTAAGCCAACTTTTTCACTCTCCACTTTCACTTTCATCAAGAGGCTTTTGAATTCCTCTTCACTTTCTGTCATAAGGGTGGTGTCATCTGCATATCTCAGGTTATTGATATTTCTCCTGGCAATCTTGATTCCAGCTTGTGTTTCTTCCAGTCCAGTGTTTCTCATGATGTACTCTGCATAGAAGTTAAATAAGCAGGGTGACAATATACAGCCTTGACGTCCTCCTTTTCCTAGCCCCACCCAAATGCACATGCACACACGCAGTGCACACACACACACACACACATTTGATGTTATCTAGGTCACATGGGGGTTGCACCCTGTGATATTCTTCATATGCCTGTAGAACACAGAATCCCTACCAAACACTCCCTAAGACAATCTAGAATCTGTATTTGCATGAGGTATAAAATAATAGATGTGGCTGATAAAACAGCTGAAGGAGAATGCCAGGAATTAACCAATATCTGCATAAGGTGGTGGAAAATCAAATCAAATGCCACCAAAGATATATGGAACCACGTACTCCTATTGCATTGTTTATAAGCAAAGAATAACTCTTTGGGAAAACACCCTTGGGCTTTCTAGAGGTTTCAGAATACCACTTGGTAAATTGCCATTTCATATACTAATTGTTACCTAAGTTAGCTAAAAAATTAATTTACTGTGTGTATCTGTTAATCTCAGGACTCTTTCAGAAAGTACAAGAACACTACAAAACTGATTGGTTTTCTATTTTAGTGATTGTTTTAGCCATAAGCCATTCTACTGCTCTTCCTTGTCAAATATCTATTTATTCAGTGTGGCCTATGTTGAGAATGGTTTTTAGAAATAGAGAAGTAAAATATGACCTAAGACAAATAGAATGTTAACTGCAAGAGTAATTTAGGTCAGAGTAACAGGGAGAATTTATTGCTAAGTCAAATATTAGATAATATCCTGAAAGACATTTATCTTAAGTGCCCAGTAGTCCACCTAATGTTAACAGTGACATAAATCCCAATAAATCCAGGTGAAGTTCTTAGGTTATTCATTTCTTAGTACCTGCTCTCGTTACCTTTTCTCTCTAGTGGTTATAAATCCTTGAAACAAGATTCATTGATCTATTCATTCGTACATTAATTCATTCCACAATATTATTGAATGCCTGTCTTTATTTATAATTTTTATGTAAGTTCTTAATGCAGTAAAACTAAGATAAAGGTACACAAATCATAAATTATGGCTCAGTGAATTATCATGAAATAAACATACTCATGGACTCACCAGGACCCAAGTCAGGAAACAGAAAACTTTCAACATCCCCAGATCACCTTTGTGCATGCTGCCAATCACCATCTGCTTCCAAAGGTAACTATTTTGACCTCTCACCTGTTTTAGACTGTTTACACAGGGACTCATCCTGGATGTATTTTTTATGTGTCTGGATTCTCGTTCAATGTTATTTTTGGAGATTTATGCAAATTATAAATAAGACATTATGTCACTGGTTTTTATTACTGTGTTATTCTGTTGTCTGAATAAACCACAGGGAATTCAGCCATTCTGTAGAGGATATTCCCATTTTGGGGATACTGAGAATAATGTTACTTTGAACATTCTTACATATGTGTGCTTGGTGCACGTATGTGTGCATTTCTTTTGAGTTTATACCTGCAATGTGTATTGTAAAATAGACATCTTAAGCAAACAACCCATTGAATTTTTATCCATGCTTACTCTAATGTAATTACCACCAAGATCAAGATGACTCCCAGAAAATTCCCTAGGATCTTTCCATATATTTAGACTCTTTCAAATAATTTCTAGTTGTCTACCATGGTTATGCTTCTCATAATTCCTTAAGCATATTATTAATAGTTCTTTTAAAGTCCTGGTGTGATAAATCCAGGGGATCTTCCCAACCTAGGGATTGAACCCTGGTCTCCCACATTGCAGACAGATTCTTTACCAGCTGAGCCACCAGGGAAGCCCAAGAATACTGGAGTGGGTAGCATATCCCTTCAGCAGATCTTCCTGACCCAGGAATTGAACCGGGCTCTCCTGCATTGCAGGCAGATTCTTTACCAACTGAGCTATCAGGGAAGCCCCGATTCTGTTTTATTCACCTTCTAAGAGTCTATTTTCTGTTCTCTCAACTTTTCTATAAATTCTTATATTCTCATATGGCTGATTATTTTTGATTGATAACTAAACATTGTATATGGAAATGCATAGAAACAATTTGAGGCTGTCCTTCTTCAGAGATGATTTACTCTTGCTTTCAATAGGCAGTTCTGCTTTTGATACATCCTAGTAAGTCAATCAGAATGAGATGGCTTGTAACTGGGCTTCAGACCTTATGAAAGCTATTTGTTTTCAGCTCACTCATTCCTGGGCTAAAGTTTTGCTGCTTTTCAACCCCAAATTGGGGAGGTTTACCTGGCCTTCTTGTCCTTGGGAGGCCATGATTTCAAATGTGTGTTTCTAGTGTCTCCAGAAGTGGCAACAACTCTGGGAGATTCCCAGACAGTCAGCCACTTTGGAAATCAGTCATCACTCCCAACCCACCCCCTAACCCAGGCAAATGCTCTTCCAAATGCTTGGCTCGCCTCACTGCATTTTCTATTTTTGTATATCCTAGACCCTGAAAATTCTCGTTGTTTAGTCCTCTAGTGCATTTGAACATGAAAAAAAGTTTTGTGTTTCTTCATCTAGTTGCTGTCTGAGGGACATTAGGACCAAAGCAGATTAGCCTGCCTTCGCCAGAAACCCAACTCCTTGAGTGCTTTTTTAAAATGCAGGCTCTGTGTAAGAAGTTGCAGACACCAAGTTTAATAAGAAACAATTCCTGCCCTCAAGCAACTCGCAGTGTTCTAGGAAAGACAAACCAAAATCTTACATCACCTTGCTATTAGGGCTGTAATAGAAGTAAGGATTAGGGCCGGCAAGGGCCTGAGGAAGCAATAATTAACTCTGTGTGGTGTGTCAGCCTGAGAATTACAAAAGAAAAGGTGTTTGCTTGTCAGAGAGTATGGCATAAATGGAAGATATTAGAAAGAGTGCTTGGTAAGTTAACCAGAAAGTAACCCTTGAGTTGAGATTTAGAGTAATTAGGAATTTTCCTGTGGCTCAGGAAAGGAACGAGGGTAGAGTATGTCGGGCCTAGGGAAAATAACACACAAGTCTAGGCTGATATCCAGGTGTCTCTCCTTCATCCTCCTTCCTTCCTCCCTTCTAGGTGAATATTTAATAGTTGTGAGGATGCTGAGAGTGGGTTGCCACAAAACTCCTTCATCCATATTATGAAGTGTTCCCAAACTTTTTATTTTCTCTATCGTCACTTATAATCCTTAAGTTCCTGGACCTGAAGCCGAGAAGAAATCCAAACCATGCCTATTTCGAGCAAAGCTAGCATCTTTGTCTTCTCTGAAGGCTAGATTCGTAAACACAACTGGTTTGACTTTTAGAATGATTGTCAGCTCAACAACAATGGCAAGAACCCCAAAACAAACAAAAAAAAATATGGAATAGTCAGACCTAGAAATACAAGCAGAAAACCCAGAGCACATGAGGACAGGATTTTGACCATCTGCTTCATATAAACGTATTTCTAAACTATGCTGTGTGATTGGACTGGATCTATATAAACATCTGGTTCAGCCTTTACAATAGTCAGTTTTTCTCTTTTGGCTTGACTTATTTTTACTGAACTTGGCCTTCTTAATGGGCTCATCAGTTTAGCTTGCAGACATAGCCTGTGTATATTATTTTTTCCAAACAACGTGGCAGAATTCAGGAGCTCCTTTATGAGAAGCAGACTGATAACCGAGAGCTCACTGACACAGGGCTTTTTTTCTGCTTACATCTATGGATTTTTATTTCAGCTGTCTTGGAGTCTTGCTTGAGACAATAGAGGGAAGATTTCCAAGAAGTTGTTATGTCTTGCTATTATTGTGGGAATAAGGATTTCATTAAGACAGATTAGTCAAAGAAAATATACAGACAGTGATTCCAGGCAAAACAATTTGTTATTTTAGCAGTCTTTTCGTATCAGAAATCTTCTTGTGTAAACTAGGATAGAAATCTAGTTCATATGTGTTCTTTCCTTTCCTCTTATCTTGATGCTATTCTGCTTTTTGGTTCCTTTTCCAGAGAACATTCTCAGTCATATTTGCTAATGTGAAGGGCTCTTAACAAGTCATAGACTTTTATATCTTCAGAGCACTCTTTAGTACAGTTGGTCTTATGTGGAATTCATTCAAAACATCATTAATTACCACATGAGCCAAAATCATCTTCTGTTCATCTGTAGCTGCAGACTTTTTGGAGGTTATTGTTGGATTTTCTTGTTGTAGTTTGTCTGTTTCTTTGGCAGTAGTGATGTGGTCTTAGGAAGAAGGTATGAGTGAACTTAGGGTTTCAGGCTAGGACAAAAAAGAAGGGGTTGACAGACTGGATTAGATGGCTATTTGGCTATTTGTAAGCTTATCCTCTCATAAGATTATATTCTTCTGATGCATTATTTTCCAAGTCTAAAGAGTATTTTTTCTTTCCAGTTTTAGTATGCTAACTCAGGGAATTATTACACTTCTGCACAATTCTTAAGGAAGTCATACCTAAACTTCTTTCATGGTTGAAATCTTTGTTACCTGTTCTGCAAGATAAATCCAATAATGTTTTTCCATGGCTTGTCAGCAAACAACAACAACAACAACAAAAGATAACATATCACATACAAATTACTAGCTAAAGTACCTGTTTATCACTTTATATCCAGCATCTTGGTGGAACTTAATAAAATAGATCAAGTGAAGAGAGAACCAAAGATTTTTGGGGGCCATCTCTGGGCTATGTATTTTACTTAAGGTATGCTGCTGCTGCTGCTAAGTTGCTTCAGTTGCATCTGACTCTGTGTGACCCCGTAGACGGCAGCCCACCAGGCTCCCCCATCCCTAGGATTCTCCAGGCAAGAACACCGGAGTGGATTGCCATTTCCTTCTCCAATGCGTGAAAGTGAAAAGTGAAAGTGAAGTCGCTCAGTTGTGTCTGACTTTTAGTGACCCCATGGACTGCAGCTCCTCCAGGCTCCTCCATCCATGGGATTTTCCAGGCAAGAGTACTGGAGTGGGGTGCCATTGCCTGCTCCGTAAGGTCTGCTAGTTAATATTGATTACCTTTGTAAGGAAGATGTTTTCAACAGTTTAAAGCTGAGAACATAGTCTGCTATGTGACTTGCATGTTGCAAAACTTTGTTGTCAAGTGTTGGTTGAAAAGAATTTCATGACCTGAAGTTTTTGCTCCGTTGTCTAAGATACATTGTTAAGCATTTTATATCTTGGCGACACTGCTTTCTTGGGATTTGGCGACACTGCTTTCTTGGGATTTGGCGGAATTTTCAAGGCTGAAAAAGAATGAGGAATGTGATTTTCCAATTATATTGATCACCTGAAGGAGAAAGAGAAAAGTTATTATTGGCTTGCCTTCAGAAGTGAATATCTACCTTAGGAATGTGACTGAATGTGTCTTATCAAATTCATTGTACATTTTGGCTACTTTTAATCTTGAAGTTATTTTGGGCAAATAAGCATACGTGTTGTACAATACCAGTGTAATGAATTAAAATGGAAATGTTTTATATTTATATCTTTTTTATTTCATCATTTCACTGTTTCAGAACATTTGCTTACATTTTACTTTGGGGAAGTTGGGAGTGTGAGATGGTGCTATGCTTCCATCTGAACTTTAGGTCTCTATAATGTTGGAATCTACCACTGTTCATCAGTGTGACTGATTCTCTTATTATTTTATGCCCATTTCCAGGCATATTGACCAAGGATTCTTTTGATTTTACTGTCTTCAAATGCTCTGTAAAAGAGAAATTCATAGACCTAAGTGTTAGAAGGGCCATTAAAGTAAAGAGAAAGGAGCAATTTTCTTAGGTATCTACTTGCACCAGGAGTAGGGTTGCTAGATTTAGCAAATGGAAACACAGGAAATCTAGTTAAATTTGAACTTCAAATAAATACTGTAATGGATAAACATATTTAAAAACATTCATTGTTTATTTGACAACCTTAGGCACTATACTGGACACTTGAAATCTTACTTATTTTAATCCTAATGTCACTCCTCTGGGGAAAAATAATACTGTGTCACTCCTTTACAGATAAGAAAACTGAGGCTCAGGGAGCATGTGTTAATGTTCCATTAGTAATGTTGCAGCTGGAATTTTGAAGCCCAGATGTGTCTGATTCCAGTGTCTACTCACTTCTCCCTACCCCGTGCTGATTCCAAGAGTATTTCCATTCATTTCAAAGGGGCTAACAAAATTCTAAAACAAATACATCTAAAATATCAACCAGAACTCTGCTTCCCTGAATAAAACCATTTTGGTTCATTCTTTCAAATTGATGTTACTGTTATGAATTCCTAAGAGAAAGAATGGATGCATTACAAATTCAAGATATAACAAATCATCACAACACCCCTTAAATGATGCTTGAGAAACTGACCCTTAAGTCTTTGTCCTTCATCTAGACAAAGCAATCTCCATACAGAATCCTTGATTAGATCCTCTCTTTTATGTTCAAGCTGGTTTTAGAAAAGGCAGAGGAACCAGAGACCAAATTGTCAACATCTGCTGGATTATTGAAAAAGCAAGATAATTCCAGAAAAACATCTATTTCTGCTTTATTGACTATGCCAAAGCTTTTGACTGTGTGGATCACAATAAACTGTGGAAAATTCTGAAAGACTTGGGAATACCAGACCACCTGAACTGCCTCTTGAGAACTCTGTATGCAGGTCAGGAAGCAATGGTCAGAACTGGACATGGAACAACAGACTGGTTCCAAATAGGAAAAGGAGTACGTCAAGGCTGCATATTGTCACCCTGCTTATTTAACTTCTATGCAGAGTACATCATGAGAAACGCTGGGCTGGAAGAAGCACAAGCTGGAATCAAGATTGCCGGGAGAAATATCAATAACCTCAGATATGCAGATGACACCACCCTTATGGCAGAAAGTGAAGAAGAACTAAAAAGCCTCTTGATGAAAATGAAAGAGGAGACTGAAAAAGTTGGCTTAAAGCTCAACATTCAGAAAATGAAGATCATGGTACCTGATTCCTTCATTTCTATGCAAATAGATGGGGAAACAGTGGAAACAGTTGCAGACTCTATTTTTTTGGCTCCAAAATCACTGCAGATGGTGACTGCAGCCATGAAATTAAAAAACGCTTACTCCTCGGAAAGAACGTTATGACCAACCTAGACAGCATATTAAAAACCAGAGACATTACTGTGCCAACAAAGGTCCATCTAGTCAAGACTATGGTTTTTCCAGTGGTCATGTATGGAAGGGAGAGTTGGACTATAAAGAAAGCTGAGAGCCGAAGAATTGATGCTTTTGGACTGCAAGGAGATCCAACCAGTCCATCCTAAAGGAGATCAGTCCTGAGTGTTCATTGGAAGGACTGTATTGAAGTTGAAACTCCAATACTTTGGCCACCTCATGTGAAGAGTTGACTCATTTGAAAAGACTCTGATGCTGGGAAAGACTGAGGGCAGGAGGAGAAGGGGATGACAGAGGATGAGACGGTTGGAAGGCATCACCGACTCAATGGACATGAGTTTGGGTAAACTTTGGGAGTTGGTGATGGACAGGGAGGCCTGGTGTGCTGTGGTTCATGGGGTTGCAGAGTTGGACACGACTGAGCGACTGAATGGAACTGTATGTAAATGTTTGATGATTTGATTCTCAGAGTTCTGTATTAAGATTTAATCTTTAAATTTTCATAGAGGATCTGTATTCTTCATGTTAAGGGAAAATCAGAAAACAGTAAATAAAGATAGATAAATATTCAGAAAATAAAATCCCAATGTCCACTCTTAACTCCATTAGTCTTTAATTCTCTTCTTTAATAGTGAAAGGTGCTATCAGTGTCGCAGGATCAGAAAGTAAATACAACAGTGATTATTCAAGATTAAGGTGCTTAGTAAACATATAATAAGTGTTGTAGAATACCATAGGCAGTGATAAGTTCTTATTTTGCTTGAAACAAAGTTTGTGATTGATCAATCCTTACTTGTTTCAACAAACACAGCAAGTTAACATTCTGGATGGATGCAGAATGCTGATGAAGAAAATTCCATTCTAACATCAACTTTGGACCCCAGATGACCCACAGTAAGAAGTTTTCTTTTTTCCATCTACTTATTCCAAATAATTGCTATTCTTTCAGTGAGAACACTGTTCTTTGACAGCTGTTTTCAATATGCTTCTGTTTGTTCCAGTGTCTCATATATACTCAGATCTTCAGTCTGACCTGGGATGACATTATCTACTCACTTTAAGTTCTTGCTGTACAATTAAATTTGGGTATCTCTTTCTTTCAACCTTACAAGCTTTCTGCAAATCTTGCTTCATAATTCATTTTATATGAACCTCTTTTATTTGTCTCACAAACAATTTATTATTTAAAAATTTGTGTTGGACGGGATAAGCATTCTGAACACACTCTTATAAGGAACAGTCACTAGTCCGTATCTCTTAAAATATTTTCTTGCACTGAATCAGGATTGCTTTTACAGGAACAACATCTTACATTTTAATCTTTTGGTTCCCTTTCTTGTTTTATTTTTAGACATTAAAAATTTTGTTCACTTTGGGGAGGTATTTTTAATAATTTGTTTCCATAAATGTTTGTCAAGCATGTTTCTATAATTTCATTTCTAATTAAAAAACAAGCCAAAAAAGTTGTTATTGAAAGTAATTTCATCCTTTCAGAAAATTTGCTAAGATAATAATACAAGGAGGCCCTGAATGTCAGGTACTCACTCAAATTCATTGGTTCTTATTGTTCTTCTCCCCCTCTTTGTGTGTGTGTGTGTGTGTGTGTGTGTGTGTGTGTGTGTGTGTGTGTATTTCTATCATCTATTTATTTAAATTTCAATATATGTGTATATGGAGGGGGATTTCCAAACAAGAAGCAATGCTTCAATACCAGATGAGTGTCCTGCAGTTCATCTCAGTTCTGATACTGTGTGCCTGGAGATACTGTCAGATCCCAAGGTTGGGGTCTCCGTTCCCTAAGAGTGTCCCCCCTCCCACCACCTCAGATGCTGTTTGAAAGTCCAGGTTATCACCTGAGCTCTTGAGGATTGGCTTTCTATAGACCAGAAATTCCAGTGACTCTTTCTTTGGGTTCAATTAATTTGTTAGGGTGACTCACAAAACCGAGAAACATATTACTTACCAGTTTCTTATAAAGAGACCAGTTTATTATAGAAGGATATAACTCAGAAATAGCCAGATGGAGGAGATGCACAGGGCAGGGTATGGGCAAAGGGCTTCTGTGCTCTCTGAGAGTGATGCTCTTTCCAGATCTCCAAGTGTTCATCAATCCAGAGGTGCTATGAATCCTGTCCTTGTGTCTGTATGGAGTCTTCATTACAGAGGCATGATTGAATCACTGTCATTGAAGGTTGAACTCAATCTCCATCCTCTCTTCCTTTCAAGGAGGTCTGGTTGTGGTGGTGAGGGGAGGGCTGTGGGACTCAAAGTTTTAACCCTCTAGTCACATATTGGCTCCCCCAGTAACCAGTCCCTATCCTGGGAAGCTTTCCAAAATCACCTGTTGATGTAACAATTTATACTTTACTGCCGTTCACTTAGGAAATTCCAAGAGCTCTGTGCCAGGAATGGAGATGAAGACCAAATATATATTTGTTTTTATACATCATAATTTCATACTATTTATTTTCCTCATCATCTGCCTTTGCTTTTTCCATTTTACTGAGAATGGAAGGTTTTTTTTTTTTTTAAAAGAAATAGCATGCAATGTTATACTTTCTCTTATTTTTTTCATAATTCCATTTTTTGCTCTTCAATCTTTCACTGACTGCTTGTTGTTATTATTCTTTTTTAGTAAACTTAAACATACATGAGAAAATAGCTTTCTAGACCTAGTGTATGCCAGTACACTAGCACGCTGTATGCCAGTAAAGAGTATGTAGTTACGCTTTGTTCCACCCTGTGTTGGTCAGATCTGTACAATAGATTAAGTTGTATAGCTTCATCTAATCATTAGTTTCCAGAAGGTTTCTATCAAGTGCTACTGCTACCGCTAAGTCGCTTCAGTCGTGTCCGACTCTGTGCAACCCCATAGACGGCAGCCCACCAGGCTCCCCCGTCCCTGGGATTCTCCAGGCAAGAACACTGGAGTGGGTTGCCATTTCCTTCTCCAATATGTGAAAGTGAAAAGTGAAAGTGAAGTCACTCAGTCGTGCCCGACTCTTAGTGACCCCATGGACTGCAGCCTACCAGGCTCCTCCGTCCATGGGATTTTCCAGGCAAGAGTACTGGAGTGGGGTGAGGTTCTCTAAATTTTAAGTTTGATTATTTCATTCCATTGTTGGGATTTCTGACATTGCTGCAATAAAGGATTGTACTACTATAATTCTTAGTGTACTGTGCTCCTTCAACTCTTCCTGTTCTACTCCCATTAGAGCACTTTGTCTTGGAAGTTGACACTTTTCAGAATGAAATACACCACTGTTGACCTCCCAAATTTCTTCCTTAATTGTTTTTCTGAGCATTGATGTTTCCAAATCAATGAAGAGAGGGATTGATGATGGAACAATTCTACTCTGGCTACCACAAAAAATAACAGTTATGTATTTTAGGGACAGAGTTTAATGTTTTGGTGAGTACCTTCTTAAGAGTGTGATGAAGAGTTATTTCTGTGTACTTTCAGATGCACTGGCTTTTTCTGTTTGTGGTGACATAGCATGGATGCTGCCTTCATTGACCTTTCAATACAGTTTCTGAAACTTCAAATTTAGTGGCAGTTAATCCAAAATTCGTAGACAGTTGACTCTTAGTTCTACTTAAAAACATGAGAATGGAAATAGTGCTATGCCTGGGTTGAGCCATTCATGCCTTATAATATTTTAAGTGTTTTAAATTGCCAGGTAATATTTATTATTTTAATAGTTATACTCAAGGCACAATTTATTTGCTCTGGCTCTAATATAAAATTCATTTAGATTGTGTTAGAGACAAATTCAGTAGAATTTGCTATGTGATAGAAACTATCATTCATTCTCTTTTTCATTCATTTTGAATGATTGAAGAACATAGATTTCTAAAAGAATCAACTTTGGATTTTAAACGTAAACTTTGAATCCTGGGTCTACTTTTGATTGTTTTATACCATCAGATAATTTTAACTTTTCTAGTTAAAGAATTTTAACTTCCCTAGGTCCCATTTGCATGCTTTGACTTCAGTACTCTGTATTTCAAAAGTAGCTATGAGGATTTAAGTTATCTTGAAAAAATGTAAATTCTGTGGCATTGTGTGTGGCTTTTCAAGTTGGTGCTCCATATATGAAAGTTGATGTTGTTTTTATATAGTTTCTGTTTCTGGGAAAAATCCCACTATTTGTCTGTGCAGCAGAACTAGAAGCACAGTTTACTGATAAAAACTACCTCAGCTAGCAGGTTATGTCTCTGTAGCGTGCAAACCTTACTTATGGATGACGAGCCCTCTTGTTTTCCAGTAAGTTACTTTTGCAGTTGATTGTATGGATCTGAATGAAAGATACCATATGTTCCAGGCCTGGGCAATACATATTAATAAGCAATAGTGTAAAAAGTTTATAAACAGAAATGTCAGTTAAATAGAGCTGGGAGAGCTCGCAAATCCTGATGTTAGCAGAGTCTCTAACAGAAAGACTATTCTTTCAAGGACTCAGCCAATGAAAAGCCATGGCTCTCTGTCTACTATAGCCCTCTTGACTTCCTTTGCTTCTCTATAAAGTGCTTTTCCTTGCTTGTACTGTGGGGATTTGCCCGTGGATCACATGGTTGCAGATCCACCATTGCAGTTCTCTGTCAATTCTCAACAAACCCATGTTTGCTGGGGAAATAGCTGGCCATCTGTTAATTTCAGGTCAACGATAGAACACTGACTGTACTTACCCTGATGCACTCAGCAGAGCCACACCACCTTAAATTGTCACAGTCTGTACACTTAATTGCCACATTATATGCCAATAATTTTAACAACTTTATTAAACTCTACTGAAGGATGCAACATAAAGGTACTTTTATAGCTGTTGCAGTTCCAACTTGAACTCCAGGCTTACTCTGTGCCCTGGGTCACATAACTGGGTTTTTATCTTTCCAGCTCTGCCTCTGTGCTTCTCTTGGTGATAATAGCAAATCCAATTTCCAAAATGAAGTCAGTGTTAATGGCAGGTGTGGGGCATTTGTTCAGTCTGCTCTTGTATTCCTTAGCTTTGATGCCTCTACATGTACACGCCTCCTGCATTGGTAGCTCTGTGGCTTTCTGTGAGATTTCCTGGTGCTTACAGTGTTCCACAGCCTCTGGTGGACAGAGTGCTTCCTGCCAGAATGAGCGTCCTCTCAGCATCTCTAGTGAGAATACCGTTTTATAATTTTATAATTTTTCCTCTCCAATGGTCTGGGCCAGTCCCAGGTGCTGGCTTGTCTTAGACTGCTTCATGCTGTGACACTTAACTGAGTTATACTGAGCCAAGTTCCAAGCCATGACTAATCCATTTTTAGTATTTAGGCAATGGAAAATGGTTCAAATTTATTGTAGATTATATCTAGGATAAAGTATTTATTCTTATTCAATTGGTATATTTGAGAGAAGCAAAATGCTTATTTTACTTAAATACTGTACCATGTGAAAATTTATTTTCTTGAGAGGAGTAAGAAAATCATCTCATTTATTTTTTTCTTCATGTTCACAATGGAAAGCCAGATTAAGTCCCATAATACAAATAAATAAAAACTGTTTAATGGCATGTCAGCTTGAACAATGACATAGCAAATGTGAAATTAAATTTTAATGCATTTTTGAAATATGAGGAAAGGATAACCATACAGAAAGCTATATTATGAGCTCAGAAAGCATTAACCATTTTTATAAAAATATTAATAATTTATCATTAACAAAAGGTGGAATGAAAAATCATTGCAAATACTTTGAAGCACACATCTTAAATAAGCTGGTGATTTGCAAATAGCCTGTCAGAATCTTGCAGTTTTATTTGAAAGTTTTATTTTATTTATTTTTAGAGGCAGTTTGTACAGGATATTTAAAAAAATGAAAGAATTTGGTAAAGGAAAATACCTTTATATTTGTGGCAGTAAATGACATTCATTTTAAAAGCCTAAAGGTCTGCACATTACTTGTGTCCTCTCTTCAGTCTGCATCCCAAGGACACTGAAATGTGACCACAGATGTGTTTATTTTCCTAGACAGAACACATAGCAGAGTAAGAAGGACACTCAAATGCTTCATAAACAAATAAGCATGGTATCCATTCTGTTAGTTGAAATACAGCCACGTCATGTGCCTGTGATCACTCAGAGCCCCATTCTTGCCAGCGGTGGAGAAAGACAGACTGCCACGCTGTGCAGGATTCTTGCAAACCTTGACTGTGTAAATGCTTTTAGACAGTTACCACATAAGCCCAATAATCACTCTGCAGAGGAGTTTGAAATTATGTGCCTTCAGGGTGAAGTAAATTTTGTTCCTGGACTTTGATACTACTTAACAAAGACTCTCTTTTCTGTCATACCAGCTGGAACACCGTGTTTCAAGGGTAAACTCTTGAAAAAACTCCCAAATTGCTGTTTTCTTATTTTTTTTAATCTGAATAGGCAGAGGAATTAACTATGTTTTTCCAGTTTTAATTTTTTAAGAGACTGACTCATTTGGTTTGATTATGAGGTTATATATCTTACAAGGTGTATTATGCTTTCTGGGACTCCTCAAAGCCTTATATTTTTCTTGCACCAGAAAGAACTATCTGTGGCAGCTACTTGCAGCCAGCTTGGAGTAATTGGTGTCACTCAGGCTTGTCTTTCTGCCATTAACAGCTAGAAAATAGAGGAAAATATGTGAACCAGCTGTTCACAGACACCAGATACCCGGCAGGGTGTTTGAGGAAGTTGAGATGGGGCAGAGTATTGAAGAAGAGGGAGATTTGGAGAGAACATGTTTCAGGATATTTCACTACACATCTGCAGACTGAAACTTCACAAAACCAGGCAAAAACAAAAGTACTAGAAAGAATTAGTTGAAACATTCCTAAGGCTTACACGGGGCTAGAAGAGACTTGAGTTCCAACTAACGAGAATGGAGAAACCTCACTGAACATGTGGGGACATTCAGTAGAGACAACAGAGGGCTACACCCTGGTCATGGGGCCAGGCTAGAGTAACAGTTCCTCTTACCTTTCTCTAACCAATGTTAAAACTGACTCACTGCCAGAACAAATCATGAAAACAGGCTTTAAAACCTGACTACCAGGACAAAGTGCCACACTCTTTAGAAGAAAGAAAGAAAACCCAAACACTCAAAAACATAGCGTTCAGAATTTCTAGTATCTAATGGAATTTCTATAACAGGGACTCGAAGAAGCAAGGAGAGGTATCCATAAAGCAGGGGGAAAATGAGTCAATAGAAACAGACTTGAAATGACAAAAATAATGGAATTAGCGTTAAACCCAGTTGCAGTTTCTGGAAATGAAAAATGTAATGTGAGAAATGCTTAATTCACTGGACGGTTTTAAGAAAAACTTAGACACTAAAGACAAAAGAAAAGATCAGTGAGTTTGAAAACAGTGTAATTGAGAATAGGATGACAAATGATCACAGGGAGAAGAAGAGCGTAAAAATAGAGCCCGGTGCTACATGAGGAATTGTGAAGTAGGCCAAAATAACAGATATAGTTGGAATTGAAATTGCAGACAGAATAGTCAAAAATTGTAAAATATTGACTTAAAATCATTCTAAATTTAGTGTAAATTACCAAGCCATACATCTGAGGAACTCAACACAGCTAAGTAGCATAAACACAGAAGAAACCAAAGGAACACAATTGTTTAAAATCAGTAATAAGATGAAACTCTTAATAGCAATCAGAGAAAAGAAACACGCATTACATAGAAGGGAAAATAGATAAGAATCACTGTAAACATTTTATTTTAAAGTTCAAGCTAGAAAGTAGTAGAAAAGTAACATTAGAATTCTGAAGGGAAGAAAAGGCCAATCTAAAATTTTCTGTTTCAGTGAAAATAGTCTTAAACTGTGAAGTTTAAGTAAAAACTTTTCAGAAAAATAAAACCTTGGAGAATTTGTCACCGGTGGATGTGCATTACAAAAAATGTTAGAGGGAATTCTTCTGGTCAAAGGAAAATGATGCTAAATCTGCAACTATGTATAATAATGTAGTGGGTCAAGATAAGTAAATATGGAGCTTCTTTCCTTTCTTTCTTTTATCATTATTCATTAGTCTGAGTGAACTCCGGGAGTTGGTGATGGACAGGGAGGCCTGGCGTGCTGCCATTCATGGGGTCACAAAGAATCGGACATAACTGAGTGATTGATCTGATCTGATCTGATTTGTATTTTAAAAACAGAAAAAATCATGAAAACAGGCTTTAAAACCTGATTACCAGGACAAAGTGCCACACTCTTTAAAAGAAAGAAAACCCGAACACTCAAAAACATAGCGTTCAGAATTTCTAGTATCTAACGAAAATTATATAACAGGGACATCATGACATCAAAAGCATGATCATAAAATCTAATTAATTATACTTCATCAGTATTTAATATCTTTTGCTCCTGATAAACACTGTTAAGAAAATGAAAAGACAAGCTACAGACTGGGAGAAAATGTTTTTAAATCTTGTATGTGACAAAGAGCTTGGATCCAGAATATTTAAAGAATTCTCAAAACTCAGTAATAAGAAAATATACAACTTAACTTTAAAAACAGGCAGAAAATATGAATAGCACTTTGCTAAAGAGGATACAAAGATGGCAAATAAGCACATAAAAATACGTTCAATAACATTAGCCATTCTGGAAATCCAAGTTGAAGTAATACCATTCGTGTATTAAAGTGGGTAAGATAAACAATACTGACAATAACAGGTACTTAAAAGGATAGAGAACACCTGTAACTCATACATTGCCAATGGGAACAAAGATGGTACAGTCACCGGAAAATCATTTGACAACTCTTTCGAGGTTAAACATACACACACCATATGACCCAGCAGTCCCACATGTGGGTGTCTGCCCTAGAGAACTGAAAACTTACCCTTACACAAAAACTTATACACAAAAATTCATAGCCTCTACATTCATGATTGCCAAAAACTGAAAAAAAAAAAAAAAACAACACTCAAATGCTGTTTGCCTAATGAATGGATAAACTGTTTAATATCCATAAAATAATGCATTGTGAACAATATAAAAGTATAAACTGTTTATACACAACAACTTGGTTAAATTCTAAATATTTTATTTTATGTGAGAGAAGTCAATCTCAAGAGATTATATGTACTATTATTTAATTAATATGATAGTCTCAGAAAGACAAAACTATAGTGATGGAGAATAGATAAGGGGTTTCCAGGGATTAGTTTCAGCCTAAAAACTGTAGAGCAGGATTGAGCCCCAGAAAAGCAGATGTTTTCAGTTTAAATCTGAAGGGAGAAAAAAGATGATGTCCCAGTTAGGAGACCATTTGGCAGGAAGAAATCTCTCTTACTAAGTAGAAGATCAGCCCTTTTGTCCTAATCAGGCCTTTGGTTCATAGGATGAGGCCCACTCACATTAAGGAGGGTAATCTTCTTTAATTTATTGATTTAAATGTTAAACTCATCCACAAACACCCTCATAGAAACACCTAGGATAATATTTCACCAAATATCTGGGCAGCCTGTGGTCCAGTCAAGTTGATGTATAAAATTAATCATCACAGGAAGTACATATCTACAAATTGGTATCACAAGGAATTTGGTGGGAATCTGGAGGTTTTCTATATTCTGATTATAGTGGTAGTTACACAAATACATATGTATTAAAATCCAAAGAGTGATACACAAGAATTAAAATGAAGTCAATTTTACTATATAACTGAAAAAAATAAAAGTAAAAAGTATTGACTAAAATGGAGATAATACACTATGAAGTTTGTAGCATGTGCAGAGACAAAACATGCCACAACAAGAGCACAAAATCTGGAAGGGGCTAAATTGAAGTGTGTTGTTTCTACTTTATACATGAGGAGGCAACTAAACCCTCCAATAAAAAAGCAGAAATTATCAACATGGATAGAAAAACAAAGTTCAACTGTATGCTCTAAGAAACGTTCTTAAAACATGAAAACACAAATAGGTTAAAAGCAAGAGGATGGGAAATTATATATAAAAAGCAAGATGGAAAATTATACAATCTCCAAATAATAACTGCAGTAAAGTTTGACTGGAGAGTAAATTATACCCCATGACAAAAATATTATTGAGGATAAAGTATATAGTATAAAATGATAAAGAAGAACAATTCATTAAGAAAATGTAACATTCCTAAGTATGTAAGGACCCATAACAGAGCCTCTAAATGTGTGAATGTAGTACTAAGAGGGCTGAAAGGAAAAATGGTCCTTCTCAGTAACTGAAGTTTGAGCCAACAGAAAAATCAGTAAAGGTATAGAAAACTTAAACAACACTACCAACATGAACTAACTGATATTTATAGAAAAGTTCAAGAGCAGAAAACACTTTTTTTTCAAGTAATATGGAACATTAGGGAAACTAGGCTTTGTTCAGGGCAATAAAAAAATCAGTAAATTTACAAGAACTTAAATCACACTGAGTTTATACTCTGTCCACAGGAAAATTCAATTAGAAATGAAAGACAGAAAGCTATCTGGAAAAACACAAAATATTTGGAAAGCAAAAAACACTCTTCTAAATAACCCATGGGTTAAAGAGAAAATGACAAGACAAATTAGAAAATAGTTTGAACTGAATGGAATTAAAATCTCAACCTGACAAAATAATTGGAGTGAAATTCAGTTGGTGCTTTGAAGAAAATGTATAGCACAGGCATATTAAATTGTCAAATCTCATTGAACTATACTCTTTAAATGAGTGAATTTTATTTTATATAAAGTGCCTCAATTAATTAAGAAATATAGCTACTAAGTATTGGGAGAAACATTCCACCAACTTGAGGGCTCAATAATACTTTCCTGAATATCATACTTTTGTTGACTATGTATAGGACTGTTACTTATGTGTTAATTAATAATAATAGCAATTATTGAGTGTCTGCTACTTTATAAACATGCTGCCAATTGTAAAGGATGCCAGTATGATTAACATCAGGCTCTGCTGTTGACATACCGCCTTGCAGGGTTAGACTAGTCCTTGGCCATACAGTGGCAGATGGTACCAAAGCCCACACTGTGTATTCCTCATTAGCAATGTCATTCATAAACAAAATTGTGCACAAAGTGATAGGTGAGCCCTTGTCATCACCACAGTCAACAAAGTGTGTAAATACATGTTGATCTGTGCTTTTCCAATTTTTATTAATTCTAAGCTTCTTTGGGGATCTTGAGAACAAGCTCATACCCTTCCTTTGGTCATCTCATGTAGAAAATTTGAATCTTAGTCATTTTTTTAGGGGGGGCATACAGACCCCTTTAATAAAACAATAATCCTTAAAATAATTTAAAAATATACAAAAGACAGCCAAACTCAGACACTGTGGCCTGGGGGTGGGGTTGGGGTAGAGCTTGATCATGGCTTGTTTTTGGACATGGAGAAACACTCCAACATCAAACCTACACTATGTCAGTTCAGTTCAGTTCTGTTACTCAGTCATGTCCAACTCTTTGCGACCCCATGAATCGCAGCACGCCAGGCCTCCCTGTCCATCACAAACTACCGGAGTTCACTCAGACTCACGTCCATCGAGTCAGTGATGCCATCCAGCCATATCATCCTCTGTCGTCCCCTTCTCCTCCTGCCCCCAATCCCTCCCAGCATCAGAGTCTTTTCCAGTGAGTCAACTCTTTGCATGAGGTGGCCAAAGTACTGGAGTTTCAGCTTTAGCATCATTCCCTCCAAAGAAATCCAAGGGCTGATCTCCTTCAGAATGGACTGGTTGGATCTCCTTGAAGTCCAAGGGACTCTCAAGAGTCTTCTCCAACACCACAGTTCAAAAGCATCAATTCTTCGGTGCTCAGCCTTCTTCACAGTCCAACTCTCACATCCATACATGACCACAGGAAAAACCATAGCCTTGACTAGATG
>NW_011494792.1:2210001-2226853 GCF_000754665.1 Bison bison bison | reverse complement strand
ATCAATTCTTCGGTGCTCAGCCTTCTTCACAGTCCAACTCTCACATCCATACATGACCACAGGAAAAACCATAGCCTTGACTAGATGAACCTTTGTTGGCAAAGTAATGTCTCTGCTTTTCAATATGCTATCTAGGTTGGTCATAACTTTCCTTCCAAGGGCTGAGCGTCCTTTAATTTCATGGCTGCAGTCACCATCTGCAGTGATTTTGGAGCCCAGAAAAATAAAGTCTGACACTGTTTCCACTGTTTCCCCATCTATTTCCCATGAAGTGATGGGACCGGATGCCATGATCTTCATTTTCTGAATGTTGAGCTTTAAGCCAACTTTTCACTCTCTACTTTCACTTTCATCAAGAGGCTTTTGAGTTCCTCTTCACTTTCTGCCATAAGGGTGGTGTCATCTGCATATCCGAGGTTATTGATATTTCTCCCAGCAATCTTGATTCCAGCTTGTGTTTCTTCCAGCCCAGCGTTTCTCATGATGTACTCTGCATAGAAGTTAAATAAGCAGGGTGACAATATACAGCCTTGACGAACTCCTTTTCCTATTTGGAACCAGTCTGTTGTTCCATGTCCAGTTCTAACTGTTGCTTCCTGACCTGCATACAGATTTCTCAAGAGGCAGGTCAGGTGGTCTGGTATTCCCATCTCTTTCAGAATTTTCCACAGTTTATTGTAGTTCAGAGAAATAACACAGCCACTGAGAGAGGGAGGGACCGGGTTCCATCAACACAAGGGCTCGGATACTGTTCTGTCTACCATTGCCTCCTCGTCTCTGGTGAGACACCCCGTCTCCTGTGACCCTCTGGAAAAGCTAGACCCTACTTCCTCCCTGCCCACCCTCCCTCTCTCCCTTCCTGTGCCAAGTCCTCAAGCCAAGGGTCATGGTTAGGATGGTCTTTGGTGCAGTTAGGCAGTGGAGTCCCGAGCACTGGCCAGTTCCCAGTCACTGTGCCCAGGCTTTGGGCCATCACCATATCACGCACTGCAGTTTGTGGGTGCTTGTGACCTGGTCTCCCCAACGTTTGGTTTTCTTTTCTTCGTCTGGCTTTTTTCCCTGTAATCTGTTGCCTAATTACTCTAACCAGGTCATGGAAGGCTTCGAAAACGTTGAGAGGTGGGTCCTTGGCACTGGTTTCGATATATGGAATATTGTGTTTGGTCGCCATTTCTTTTCCTTGCTCCCTGGTGATTTTCCTCAAATGAATCAGATCGACCTTTTGACCATGAGGATCATCGGGAATGACTCCCTGTCCTTGACGCGCAGGATGAGCTGGTGGAAGTAGTCCACGTGCTCTAAGGTGGCCTTGTCCGTGGCGGAGAAGACGATGGGGAAGCCGTCCCCTGTGAGCATGTACTGGTCCCGGAAGGCGCTGAACTCCTCCTGCTGGGCCGTGTCCAGAACGTCCAAGATGGCCCATTGATTGTCAATATCTGTATGTTTCAGGAAAGAGTCTTGGATGGTGGGGTTGTAGTCAGGTACAAAGACCTTCTGTAAAAGCTGAATGGTGAGGGCGCTCTTGCGCATACCTCCCCACCCCCAGCTTGTATGTAGGGAGGTTGTGACTGGGGACCGCACTCCTTACCATGTTGCTGGGTGGTCAGACCGTGAACGGGGCTTTTTAGGTAGTGAACAGGCGCTATTGCACACCGTTACCCTGGAGCCTGCGGTGGGGCAAAAGGGAATCTTAGTCATTTTGAAATAACACTGAGTTCATAAGTCATCTGCCCCAGTCAGTTGATTCTAAGTCTAGGCTTGTGTAATATGGCCATGATGATCAACTCTGCTAGAACCAACACAGGCAGAATGGGAGGGATAAACCAGACTATTGTAACATTTTTTTCCCACTGCCAAATGATGATCAATTAAAAAACCAGAACCAAGATTGTGAGCTTATTCATGATCAACACCAGAGACAAGTCAGAAAAATCCTGAACTATTTCTCAATGCTAATATTGAGTTTTTATAGTCAATTAAATTACTATTTTTATATTTAAATACTTATCTAAAGCCACAGGATTTTTGTTTTCTTTTAGTGAAAGATTTCTAAATATGTTAGTTAAATTTTATCAGATACTGATAAATAAAATGAATATGGATTAAAAGGAAATTTGGAGATAAGCAGCAGCAGCATGTTAATTTAGTGAGCTGATTTTTTTTTTGTATGAATCAGAAAAAACACAGAAAATGTTAACATTTAGATAAGACAGGTGAAAAACATTTATTTTAAAATTAACATTAATCTTTTCAAAGAAACACAAGAGCTTATCTGTAGCTAAAATGTTATTCAGTAATAATTTGGTTTGGTAGGTAAAACGTGAGAGGAAAAAAGGAAATGAGTTGAAGGGAAATGATGGAAATCATCTATGTGCCTATTTAAGACATGTCTAAGTTTAGGGCATGTGCAAGTGAAAACACGGAAGATGACTGAAGCTAGCAGATACTGAACCCATCTTGTTCTCTTTTTTTCTTTATTTCCTGTAATTAATGCTAATTTTTATTTTAAAAAATCTGTAACACCAAAATGTTCTAGAAAAGTACTGGAGTGGGGTGCCATTGCCTTCTCATAAATCTTAATTACACTAACATAAAACATGATTATATCTTTGTATTTCAGTGCACAAACATCTACTATTAAATTAGTACTAGAAAGGTGCTGTGACCAGAATATGGGCAATATTTCTATCATGTGACTGAAGGCCATTTATTTAAGTATTTTCTTACCTTCACTATTCAGGTTATTGTCATACATTCCTAGATAATAATGCCACAATCAATATCATTGTACAGAAAAATTGTAGGTATCAAGAGTTGTTTATTAAAAGGGAACCAGTATTTTAAAGGCTTTTCCAGTTTTTTCTGGAAAGATTTTAACAATTTATAACCTCATTACTAATATGTAAGCATGCTTATCTTACTATGTCCTTGTTAATAATATGCACTAACATTTTTTAGTATCTTGCTATCTTAAAAACTGAAGGTTATGTAAGTTTTCACTCATTAGATTAGCTGTGAAGATACATTTTTTTGTCATACTGTTTGTAGCTTTTACTTCATAAATCATCTATTCCAGTGCTGTCCTATGAACATAAAAACTGAGCTACAAATTTCATTTAAAATTTTTTCAGCAGTCACATTAAAAATTATAAAGCAGTATGGAAAATTAATTTAGGCAATTTAGTCTACTTAGCCCAATTACCATTTCAACATATAATCAATATAGAAGTTATTCATGAGAAGTTAAAACATTTTTCATGCTAAGTCTTTGAAATCTCTACTTGACACAACACATCTCAATTTAATTGATCACATTAGATGTGCTTGTTCTTATCTCAGGTATATTTCAGAGACAACAAAACTGATTTAGAAGAGTCAAAAGAAAAATAGGAGAACAGAGTCAATTTTTAATGGGTTTGAGCCTAGGATTTCCTTACCTGATTATGCCCTCCATCACTGAAGCACCTCATGCACTCTGGGCAGAAGTTCTAGACCCTGATCTCTGAGCTGTAGGACACTCACAAAGGATTGGGAGAGGACAAGGGGGAGGTGAGTCTATAGTCTCTCCATCTGCCAGGCAGCCAAGCAACTCTGTCTATTCTGCTTGGGTCTAGATCAACTCTGGGCTTTCCCATTTTCCAAATTCATCCTTTCATTGTATTATATTTTTAGCTTAATGCAATTTTCTGTTCCTTCCATCTGTATCCCAGATATGATCCTGGTTCCCCTTTTCCACTGGGGGATTTCAACTTGAACCTCACCAATTCTACAACTTTTGAAAGTCTTGATTCTCCCTGGAATTTCTGATAATTCCCAGGTATTTATACTCCAGCATATCCTTTGTACTCCACTCCAGGCTTTCCCACAGTACATGTTTTTGCCTGAAATTGACGTAAACATAGTTCCCTTTTTATTTTCCCCAAAAGAATCAACATTGATGGAAAAAGCTTAGTGACAAATGTAACATTTATTAAAGCACTGTAAGACAGAAAAAGATAAGAGATAGGTGCATAGAAAACATCATGGTAAACAACTTAAAAATCCTCTTTGTATTTCTTATGCAACAAAGTCCTTTTCAGATACTCTGTCTTTGTGGGCTGTCGCTTCCCACCCTTGTTCCTGTGCAGGGCCTCGACTCACCCATTTCTCTCACCTCTTTCTTCAGATTCATCTTCATGATGACTCTTCCAGCTAACTTCTCTATTTCTTCTTTATTCATTGATCAGAAAAAATGTGGTTCTTCCAAATATCTATTTCAACATGTACTTACCAAACTATCCTCCCTTGTGAAGAGAGGCTTCTTTCCCTCTCCAGATTTTTTACTTTTATATATTATCTCATTGCAACTTAAGATATTGCTTATAATATCTAAGTTCAATATCTAAGTTCACAAAATTCACTCTCCTAAAATGTACAATTCAGTCTTTTTTAGTTTATTCACAGAGTTGTATAAGTAACACTTCTGCTTTTTTTTTTTTAATAATCTATCCTCTTCAACAGTAGTTGAATCAGGTATAGCAATATATACGATATATTTTGTTTGAAATCATACCTAGTGTTAGTTTATGTAACATATACTGATTTTTCATCTTTCTAGTTTTTTACAGAAATATCAATTGCCTTTTCTATACTATTGAAATGATTAATGGTATCATTTTCTTTGATGATGTTTATATATCTGTTTTATCTCCCTGTCTTAGCAAGTCATATAACAGAATTGTGGTCTTACAGCTTCATTATTAAGGTTATAAACTGTTGAGATTAAGCACTGTATCATTTCCTTACTTTTGTTTTCTTCCACTAAGGCTACCCATATCACCTACCCATATGACAAGACTTTATTAGATCTCACAGCTCCTTTCTTTGCCTGTCTTCAACACCAACAGCTACTTCCCCCTTGACCTTGGAGTGTACACTTCAAGTTCACACTCTTTTTCTGCTCTTCCTTGACTTCAGAAGTTCTCTGTATTCAGAGATATCCTTTAATTTCTGCTTGTATCTCTTGTAACACCCATTATGGATTGATTGCCCACTTGACTGGTACTAAAGGTCTCAGAATTCATAGATGGAAACTTTTCCTACAAATTTGTTGTAAAGACAAGTTCTATAAAAGAATTTCCAGGTCAGGATTAGGAGCTATACGCATGGTCCACCAAATATACTCTCCAAAAATATGAATATCGTAAAGAGAGGAAAGCTGAGAAAGGCTCACATTAGAGGACATTAAAGATAAAATGGCAGCTAAATACAGTATGTATTTATACATACATATGTATGTATGTGGAGAAGGAAATGGCAACCACTCCAGTACCTTTGCCTGGAGAATCCCATGGATGGAGGAGCCCGGTAGGCTACAGTCCATGGGGTCGCAAAGACTTGGACATGACTGAGGGATTTCATTTTCACTTTCATGTAGGTATGTGCACCTGCAGTCTCCAATATGGCAGCAGCTAGTCATGTGTGGCTATAAAAGTTGATATTAGTTGAAATTAAATAAAGGTAAAAGTGCAGTTTTTCAACACAGTGGCCACATTTCAAATACACAGTGTCTATCTGTGGCTAATGGTTACTGCATCAGAGAGGGGAGGTCTATTCATACACACTTTCACTTTCAGAATATGTAGTTCTTTTCGAAGAATTCTTGGGTCTCAATACCAGTTATTTATTAAAAATTTGGGTAGCATATCACTATAGCTAAAATCTCTAGTGTTCAATCATTTATTATATATCTGCTAAATTTACCCCTGAAAATTTTAAATAAAAATGACATGATACATTCTCTGAGTTTTTATGATTGTAAAATGTAATATACAGACAACTTTTTTTGACAGTCTTGCTTTAAACACTAAAAATAATGGCTAAGAAGAAGATATATAGCACCATGAATTCAACAATGTTATTGGGAATTTTAAATTGTGGTTTACCAACAAAAGGAAATTTTAAAATTGCCATCTTCAGTTTTCTAATTTTAAACCCCCTTAAAATTATTAAAGTAATTTCCCAGAATATAAGTTGCTATGGAATGGTCTTGTTTTAGCAAGAAAACCAAGGAGTGCGTTTACAAAAACGTACAAAAATTATTTCCTAAAACAACATTTTTGTCTATGAGCTTTGGATCTCTTTAATAAAGAGGCCTGTGCTCAATAGTCATTGTGCATGAAAGACCACGGTAATGTCATATTATTGAGCACGAATGCCTAATTTTAAAGAGTAACCCTTTTGCATTTATGACCTATATATCAGAATGAAATCTCATTGCATTTCTGGATTTTGGTAGTTGTAAAGTCATTTATCTAAAAAAACATGTATTTTTAAATGTTTGGACACACTGGAGAAAAACTCAGTTAAAAGGAAATCAAACCCAGTGTTAGTCTGGGCTTCAGTGTCAGTAAATGCAGTTTTGAAAGTAGTTGTTCTGATGGGTTCTCTGGAAGTTGGTATGTTCTGAGAGAGGAGTGGGAGAGGCCTCATAATTAGGGTAGTAAGTTGTCTTGATACAGCTGCCAACTAGTCTTATCCTAGCTTTGATTAAGCAAACTTTTTAGGGAGTTCAAATTGCCACAAACTATATTGATCTTTATGAAAAGAATCTGATTGGTATTGAATGGGATTGTATTAATCAATATCTTGGGGTCAACCAGCTTTATTTTGACACTATAAATTTCAACACAGATGTGAGTAGATTACAGTATTGATTTTGATTTTTTTTCCTTTGAGCATCTAGTATTATGCCTAAAGTATAATGTCTGCTCAATAAATGTTGAATAAGTAAATAAATAATTTTTTAAAATTTGCTTTTGAATGCAAAAGTATGCCTAAACCTAATATGCCTCTGGAAGCAATTTCAGCAAAATACCACATGATGGGGTTGCTATTCTATGAACAAGGACTTCTAAAAAGAAAATACCCCTGCTGCATTTCTGGTTATGGTGAACTAATTTAGAAGTAGGTAGAAAACATTAATACAGATTTCTCAAAAAAGATCAGCTTCCTTTTTTTGGTTAAATATTATATAATTATTTTAAAGCAGATGCCTTTAAAAATAATACAGCAGTAACTCACCATTGTGGTTCAGAGTTGAATTAGCCAAAAGTTTGAAAAAAAAAAAAATCACAACACAGGTCCTTTTGCCTTACCTTGGACATTCTGACTCAGAAATACTTGGAATAAGAAGGGGGATCCATAATGAAAAACAAGAAAACAACCCAAACAGTCTCTCCTAATTCTCTGTCTAAGCTAGAATTGAGACTCTAAACTAGTAGAATATATTATTAAATTTATTAAACTTTTGCCTGTGACAAGGCTTCCCTGGTGGCTCAGATGGTTAAGAATCTGTCTGCAATGCAGGAGACCTGGATTCAATCCCTGTGTTGGGGAGATCTCCTGGAAAAGGGTTTTAGGAGGAAGTAGAATTGTTTGGTAGCAAAAGAAAGATACTTCCAACCCAATGAGAGACAAGAAAGAGATCTCAGAAGCAGATGTGATAGTTCATAAGTTATACAATTGGGGGGCCATTTAGTATATAGGCGATTATTTCTATAACTGCCTGTGGTCCTTAAGAATTCTTTCAATACACATTATAGTCATTGACATTCATAATGATTCCACTGAAACATTTGTTTCCAGAATACATTATAATACATTTCCAAAGATCCTTACAAAAACAAAAACCACCAACACGAATAAAAAAATAAAATAAACTTTCAGATTATTCCCCAGAGTTGTAATTTACTATTCAACCTCTTTATCTCCTATTGTATAGTAGAACTTCAAGACTAAATTTTGTCTGCTTTTTACCATGAATCTTTGTTTATACACTTCTGATTGCTAAGGGCAGAGTCTATATCTTATCTTTTTCTTTTCTGTGTGTTTAACACAGTGTTTTACCGAAAAGAGACATTTGATTTATTTAACTTCAGAATAAGCTCAGATAGCTGGAAAATTCATTCATATCTAATTCTCCTGAAATTTCTGAGAATTGAGGCTTATTTTATTACTTTATTATTTTTTATTAGGTGAAGCAGGAAGGGATTTGTACGAATGACTTCTCTAGAAATCATCTAGCTAGAATTCTTTCATTTCACTCAGTGAAAGGCTACCCACTCCAGTATTCTGGCCTGGAGAAATCCATGGATTGTATAGTCCATGGGGTCCCAAAGAGGTGGACACGACTGAACGACTTGCACTTCACTTCACTATGACTCTATACCTTGATACTCATTACCAATCAAAAACAATAGGATGTCTTAAGAATACAACAAATAAGTGTTTTAATTTATTAGAATACAAAACAGTAAAATGATATATAGATTATATAACTAGAGATAAATATTACCAAAAAGTGCCAAAATAAATTGATTTTTTTTAAAAAAGGGTGAATTTATAAATGTATCATAAGCTATGAAAAATACTTATGAGACTCTAAAAGGAACCATATTATAATACTCCTTGGGACTGAATGGTATATTAACCCTCCTATATTTTGAATAAAGTGTTTTGTGTGAAGGTACTTCATCCAGGAAGAGAAGAATATCTAAAATATTTATTTTCATAATGTTTTCCTCCTAGTTTCCACTCTAAAGATATCAAAATTGCATGGATATTGATAATTCAGTCAGATTTAGCTTCTGTTAAAAACCAGTCATTGTAGGATTTATGCATGATTCATAATTTGCCAAAATATAATTAGCAATTGGAAAAGATGTCTCACATGTGGCTGAAGGAAATCATCCCATTGGTTATGATTATTTTTCCAGATTTGATGGATAGTACATACATTTTAGGTAAAAAGAAATTTCAATTTACAATTTTAATTTCACCAGTCTATTATGTATGTTTGATTGAACAAAATGTGATTTGTTCAAATATTTTGTCTTATTATCTTTAATTAAATTCTACTTTATGATCATGAATTTGTAATGGCATTAATAAGAATAAGGCAAAAAAATGATAGTGGAGTTTTAATTTAGTGCTTATAAGATCAACAGAGCTGAGAAGGGGCCACCTATCATTTATTTCACTGACAATTTAATTAGAATTTGAAGAAATACTAGTGGGCAAACTTTAATGCGTGTATTAGCTTAAATTATGTAACACTGAAAGGATCTGCAAATACCTTAAAATGACCATTTCTTTTTTAATTGTAATCTAAATATTTATTAAATGTTAATAGAGCATCTGCTGTCAAACCATGGCCCTTCTTTTTAGTATTCTAAAGAGTACTGTGGTCCCCTGTTATTTGTGACTTGAAACTGGTTTTTTAAACATTGTTTCGCTTGTTTAGAATTATTTTTTTACTAATTGGACCCATCTCTTAGAACTCCTGTTCTGGTGCCTTGAAAAAGTTGAGCCAGAACTCAGGCTCAGAATGCCCCTTTTATATGCCTCTGTATAACATAACATAAAGTATATGATATAAATAATTAATTGATGGAAGAAGCACAAGCTGGAATCAAGATTGCTGGGAGAAATATCAATAACCTCAGATATGCAGATGACACCACCCTTATGGCAGAAAGTGAAGAGGAACTCAAAAGCCTCTTGATGAAAGTGAAAGTGGAGAGTGAAAAAGTTGGCTTAAAGCTCAACATTCAGAAAACGAAGATCATGGCATCCGGTCCCATCACTTCATGGGAAATAGATGGGGAAACAGTGGAAACAGTGTCAGACTTTATTTTTCTGGGCTCCAAAATCACTGCAGATGGTGACTGCAGCCATGAAATTAAAAGACGCTTACTCCTTGGAAGGAAAGTTATGTCCAACCTAGATAGCGTATTCAAAAGCAGAGACATTACTTTGCCAACAAAGGTCCGTCTAGTCAAGGCTATAGTTTTTCCAGTGGTCATGCCGAAGAATTTATGCTTTTGAACTGTGGTGTTGAAGAAGACTCTTGAGAGTCCCTTGGACTGCAAGGAGATCCAACCAGTCCATTCTAAAGGAGATCAGCCTTGGGTGTTCTTTGGAAGGAATGATGCTAAAGCTGAAACTCCAATACTTTGGCCACCTCATGCGAAGAGTTGACTCATTGGAAAAGACTCTGATGCTGGGAGGGATTGGGGGCAGGAGGAGAAGGGGACGACAGAGGATGATATGGCTGGATGGCATCACTGACTCAATGGACGTGAGTCTGAGTGAACTCCGGTAGTTGGTGACGGACAGGGAGGCCTGGCGTGCTGCGATTCATGGGGTCGCGAAGAGTCGAACACGACTGAGCGACTGAACTGAACTGAACTGATATATATAATAATATGTATGTCTGTATGGTGTGTGTATATGCATGAGTGTATGCATATGTATGGCTTCTCTGGTGGCTCAGATGGTCAAGAGTCTGCCTGCAATGCAGGAGACCTGAGTGTGATAACTGAGTCAGGAAGATCCCCTGGAGAAGGGAATGGCAACTCACTCCAATATTCTTGCCTGGAGAATCCTATGGACAGAGGCACCTGGTGGGCTATAGTCCATAGAGTCACAAAGAGTCAAACACAACTGAGCAACTAACACTTTCACTTTCTTTTTATGCATATGTACATATACACTTCAACCCATTCTCGTGGAGACCTAAGGTCTTCATATATCTCCAGTTGGTGGATGGAAAGGGGAGCCATGATGGCTGACCATTCAAAATTAACAAAACAAAATGAGCAAGTGAGGACTGTGACATTGAGAGGAGAAAGCTCAAGAGTGTCTTCCTTAAAGGGAAAAGAATGGCCAGTAGTCCTATGGCAAGAAGCAGTTATCCACTCTAACGGTTTGATTTGAAGGGTCTATGAAGGCTATTTTCCACCAAATAGTTTACTGCTCCAATTCTTGTGTTTAATATTTGAGCATGTACTGAGTGCAGGACACTGCACTAGTGTGTGTGAGTAGAATGGCTAAAAAAAGTCAAGGAAACTGTTTTTTAAAGAGATTGAAATTTAAAGAAATTAATAAGATAACATGGTTTTAAAAAAGTTAACTCAGTTTTCCTAAGCATTTTCCTTTTGAGTGAAGAAACCATCATTATTTAAGAAACCATGTAAATAAAGCTTCGAGATAGAAACTGAGACCCTGAGGCAACTGCTAGTGAATAAATAAACTAACCAATATTAATTCTATCTTAGAAATATGTGAGATTTTGAATGTGGATGAGGAGAGCTCAAAGACAGCAGAGCGTCACAGTGGTTGGCTCAAGAAATTTAATCAAAAATTTAATTGAAATTGTCTCTATTTCTGGGAAAAACATACTCAGTGAGTGTGAAACAGAATGCACAATGATAAGAGAAGGCTGCTCTTTAGCAGGAATTGGTAAGACAGGTCAAATTGTGAGTTTGACTGGGGCAAAAGGGTGGAAAGGCACAGTCCGGGCAGAAGGAAAAGTGTATGCAATGACATCAATCTGGGAAGTGGCTTTCCCCCTGACTCATCCCAGAGAAGGTCAGCAAACCTTAGGATTTGTAGTACAAGGGTAGGCTACACCAAGGAAGACAGTGTTTGTACTAGGTTTTTGTTGGAAAAATTGGGTAGTTAGTGTCTTAGGATTGCTAAGACAGATTGGATTGCTATAACAGAATACCACATACAAGATGGTTTATTAACAAAAAACTTCATTTGTCACAATTCTGGAGGCCGCAAAGTTCAATATCCAGACACTTGAAGATTTGGTGTCTGTGAAGATTCAGGTTGTCCCCACATTAAGGAAGGGGTGAGAGATTTCTCTGGGTTTTCTTTTATAAGGGCACTAATCCCATTCATGAGGGTTCCATCCTCATGATCTAATCACCTCTCCAAAGCCCCAGCTCCAAATACTGTCACATAGGGATTAGGTTTAAACAAATGAATTTTGGGGGAACACAAGTGTCAGTCTGTAGAGATCATTGATAGTCTTCAAGTGGATCACAGTTATGATTGGATTTTAATTTTAAGGAAATAATGCTGACTTATCTATGAAGAATGGACTGAAGATTGCAGTGGATAAGATAGCTGGTGGCTTTATGAAAAATGAACTGAACAAAGGGTATAAAAATTATAGAGACTAACTAATAGGATATATCTGTAATCTCAATAACAGATGATGGTGTCTGGATGTTTCTGGGGTTAAACATTAGAAAAGTCTAAGGTCATAATGAATTTTAAATCTCTCTGCTCCTGGTAACTTTCATATATTTAACAAGGTATTGCTAATAAAGTTCCCATTCTTTTTCACTCACCCTTTGAACTTTCTGCAAATTTGTGTGAAGTCATTCATGCGTCTTCAATTCATGACAGTAACATAGCATAACATGGGATATTCCCATTTGCATTATACTAGGAGTTAGCTCTTTTTGTAATGATATGTATGAAATTAGTACAGTAATTAATAAAAAAAGTATATCTGCTATAAAGTTGGAGCATTGAGCTGGAATTGTTACTATTTTTTTTTTTTTTAAACTAGGAAAGTCTCTTCTTTGGATAATTTGGCATCAGAGTTTTGAACTAAATTTGAACTTAGTGGTGTATGAATTAGTTTCCCCGTGCTTAGATGTGACTACATTTTTCCAAGAAAAACAATTTGAAAGTCTTGGAAAAAAGCTCAAAAAATCCTCTTAATATATCAAATAACTCTTACAAAACAATTCTTTGATGTTAAGTGTGAAAGTATCAGAAATATGGAGATTAAATTTCCTCTGGGACATTTCTACATGAACGGAAAAAGTGCTTAGTAAAACACCTTTTGGGTTTTGCCTATTCCCAGAAGCATTTTAAAAGGAAAATAGGCATTTAGCAAATCCAAGAGCAGCTGAATTTTTACATCCTTTATACAGACGTATTGTGTTACTTAACTTCTTTTCCAGTTCCTTTAGTTTGATTCTTTTAATATATTGGGATTTTCTAAACTTTGCCCAGTTGGTTTTAGTTTGGGATGTATATTTTCAAGTAGGACCAACAGTATGACCAGAAGTCATTGCCAACAGAGATGTTACTCCAAGGAGTTTCTGGATTTAAAGTATAATATGTTCTACCCCGTTTACAACCACATCTTCCTCATTAAATGTGACTCTCATTCAGTGAGATCAAAGCTGGCCTTGAGAAAACTGGGATATATTCAAAATTTGAGGGTTGTGAATAAACTTGGCCTGCATAAAATGCACCAAGGAAACACCATGCCTTTCTTGAAGAATCAATGCTTTTTCCCTGAGTTCTGTTATTCAATGACTTAAACAAACAAAAAAACACACTTTTTATCAGTTTGTATTGGTTTCCATGATTCACTTTTTTTTTTCAAAAATATAAGTGTTCATGAGTAAGGAAATTAACAGATGAACTGAGCTAAACACTTTACATGCATTATATTAATATTATATTTGAACTGGTGAAATCTCAGATGGTAAAGAATCTGCCTTCAATGCTGGAGACCTGGGTTTGATCCCTGAGTCAGGAAGATCCCCTGGAGAAGGGAATGGCAATCCACTTCAGTATTCTTATCTGGAGAATTCCATGGACAGAGGACCCTGGTGGGCTACAGTCCATTGGGTCACAAAGAGCTGGACATGACTGAGCAACTAACACCAACCCCTTATTTTTAGATGAGCAAACAGAGTCAAAGGGTCAGTGTTCACACTCAGGAAATCACGAAAGTGAATTTTAAATTTTGGCTGTTCTTCCTACTCTCAAAGTTATGGTTCTTTTAACTTTTCTGGCTTTACTTTTTCTCCTGTCATTTAAAGATGAATTTTGCTAAGGATCTATACTTGGCTTTCTTCTAGCTATGATTTCTCACAATTTGATGCCATCCAATTCTAGATTTTCCCTTAATATTTCTGCATAGATGATTCCTTTGTATCTATGCCCTTTCCATCATCAGCAATATGTCGGGTCCTAATTGAATTCAAATTTAATTTTACAAAAAAGGTTACTAAAGTATGTAATTCACTTTGAAAAACTCGAAAAATGTTAAATCTTTACCCAGTGGGTAAGTAAACTATCCAGTAGTAATACTCATATTTAAAATGGGCCTATATTCAAACTTGTATGAAAGTTTGGATATTTGTGTGGCATACAGTTAATAGCAGATATAAATCTTGTTTCTTCCAAGGTGGCTCAGTGGTAAAGAATCCGCCAAGCAGGAGATGTGGGTTCAACCTCTGAGTCAGGAAGATCCCCTGGAGAAGAAAATGGCAACCAACTTCAGTATTCATGCCTGGGAAATCCCATGGACAGAGGAACCTGGTGGGCTAAAGACCCCTGGTGGGGTCACAAAGAGTTGCACATGATTGAGTGTCTCAACAACAGCAATAAAAACAACAACAACAACAACAGCATAAATCTTGTTAGAGCAGATGTACTAAAGTCTCGATTTCAGTTTTATATGGAGGCATTTTATTTGTAGGGTACAATATAGAAAAATATCCTGAGATGAAAGAGTTCTGAGTTTATGCTTTCATTTTATTTTATTTTATTTTTTTAAATTTTATTTTATTTTTAAACTTTACATAATTGTATTAGTTTTGCCAAGTATCAAAATGAATCCGCCACAGGTTGGGGAACACATGTATGCTTTCATTTTAACATTTCCCTCCTTATACTGCATGTATACATACAGGCTTATAATGAAGGTATATTTTGACCTCTTTCATTGAAACAGAATCCTACAGAGCATCTTTTCTCTGACGTATGAGATTCTTTGGCAAGAGTATAACTGGGTTTTCTCAGCTTGCAGTTTCTCCTATGAAACCAGCAGGAGAGAAAACCAATGGGAAATTCATTTCCCAGTTAGCATGCTTCCCTTTCTGTATTTCAAAGTGTGGTCCCTTGTAAAATCTTACACGGAACTTTCATTGCATTCTTGAAATATTCAGTTCCTCTGCTGTATCAGATTCTCACACACACAGAAAAATGTTCAATTATAAAAAAAAGTTTCCTTTACAGACTATAATAAAATATTACATTGTGGTTATATGAGTACTCACACTTCAACCAATGATAATAGAAACCATTGCACACCGTGTGATAAGCTTCAGACATAACCATTCAGGAAGCTAATACGAAACCTTTGGCTAATTTGGCCAAATTTCTCTAATTATCTTCAAGGTGATGTCCCTGCCATCATTGTTAACTGTATTTATTAATGTAATAGTTTCCTAAATAGAATTTAATGAAATAATACATAACTATTATGAAAACTTCATAAACATTTTTGAGTTTTTAATAGGAGCCATAGATATACAGAGAATTCAAAATTATTTCACTTTTGAATATTTATTTCAAAAATATTGAGAAAATTATTTCACTTTGCTCAGTTGGTCTATCTCTTTGTGATGCTATGGACTGTAGATAGCCTGCCAGGCTCCTCTGTCCATGGGGATTCTCCAGGCAAAAATACTGGAGGGTTGCCATGTCCTTCTCCAGGGGATCTCCCCAACCCAGGGATTGAACCCAGGTCTTCTGCATTGCAGGTGGCTTCTTTACCGACTGAGCCATCAGAAATTAGCCATTTCACTTTAAGTGGTTTAGATATTTAAATTATTTTCAAATAGTAGTTTATTTAAGGTTGTTAGTTATCTTTTTAAACAATAAACTTTTAATTTAAAAATTATTTTAAATTTGCATAAAAATTGTAAAGATTGTACAAAGGGTTCTTGTGCATTCCATACTCAGCTTCCCTTCTTATTAACATCTTACCTATATGACACATTTGTCACAATTAATGAAACTATAATGATAATTATTAAACAAAGTCCATATTCTATTCGGATTTCTTTAGTTTTCACCTAATGTCCCTTTTTGTTTCAGGAACCCATTCAAAATACCATAATATACTTAGTCCTCATGTATCCTTAGTAAACTCTTTGCTGGGTTTTTCTGTTTTTCCTTATTTTTGATGACCTAGACAGTTTTGAGGGGTACTGGTCAGGTATTTTGCCGAATGTCTCTCAACTGGGATTTGTCTGTTTTATTCTCATGATTAGAGTGGGTGATATTTATGGGTTTCTAGGAGAAAGAACATAGAGATGCAGTGTCATTCGTACCACATCAGACCAAGTGTATATACTATCAACATCCTTCACAATGTTGATATTAACCTTGATTATTTGGGTGAGATCATGTTTGTCAAATTCCTTCATTATAAAATTACTTCTTTTCCCTGTTTTTTGATATGAAAGTCACTATGCACAGCAACATTTAAAGAGTGGGATATTTAGCGCCATCTTCTTAAGAGTAGAGTATTTGAATAAATAGTTTAGAATTCTTGTGCATGGGAACTTTGTCTGTCTTCTCCCACTTATTTAATTATTTATTCATTTATTTATGTTAGTATATGCATGCAATTATATATGTGTTATAATTATGTCGTATTATAATATGTAAACAAATATTGCATTTTTTTATGTTATTTTATATATAGGTATATGGGGCTTCCCTAGTGTCTCAGATGGTAAAGAATCTGCCTGCAATGTAGAAGACCCAGGCGTGATTCCTGGCTCTGGAAGATCCCCTGGAGAAGGGAATAGCTACCCACTCCAGTATTCTTGCCTGGAGAATTCCATGGACAGAGAAGCTTGGCAGGCTATAGTCCATGGGGTCACAAAGAGTCAGACATGACTGAGCAACTAACACTTTCCCTGGTAGATTAATGGTAAAGAATTTGCCTGTCAATGTAGAAGATGTGGCTTCAGTCCCTGGGTCTGGAAGATCCCTTGGAGAAGGAAATGGCAACCCACTCCAGTACTCTTGCCTGGGAAATCCCATGGACAGAAGAGCCTGGTAGGCTACAGTACTTGCAGTCACAAAGAGTTGGACATGACTTAGCAACGAAACAACAACAACAGGCATTATATATATATATATATATATATATATGTAAATATATAAGATATATATATGTAAATATATATAT
>NW_011494792.1:2191346-2209901 GCF_000754665.1 Bison bison bison | reverse complement strand
AATACATATTTATATATATATATATACATAAAATCACTGCATATGGTGATTGCTCCATGAAATTAAAAGATGCTTACTCCTTGGAAGAAAAGCTATGACCAACCTAGATAGCATATTCAAAAGCAGAGACATTACTTTGCCAACAAAGGTCCGTCTAGTCAAGGCTATGGTTTTTCCAGTGGTCGTGTATGGATGTGAAAGTTGGACTATGAAGAAAGCTGAGTGCCAAAGAATTGATGCTTTTGAACTGTGGTGTTGGAGAAGACTCTTGAGAGTCCCTTGGACTGCAAGGAGATCCAACCAGTCCATCCTAAAGGAGATCAGTCCTGAGTGTTCATTGGAAGGGCTGATGCTGAAGCTGAAACTCCAATACTTTGGCCACCTCATGCGAAGAGTTGACTCATTGGAAAAGACTCTGAGGCTGGGAGGGATTGGGGGCAGGAGGAGAAGGGGATGACAGAGAATGAGATGGCTGGATGGCATCACCAACTCAATGGACATGAGTTTGAGTAAACTCTGGCAGTTTGTGACGGACAGAGAGGCCTGGCGTGCTGTGATTCATGGCGTCACAAAGTCAGACAAGACTGAATGACTGAACTGAACTGAACTGATACACACACACACACACACACACACATATATGTATTCAAGCAGAGGTTGAATAGGAAATTGGAATTTGTGTGTGACTTTTAGGTCATTATTCTAACTCGAAGAGGCTTCTGTGGCAATTAGGAAGGATAACTTTGGATTTATTGAAATAGCCAGCCAATCATGACAAGGAAATCTTTTTCAATACAGTGAATTCTCTGATGATGTTATTAGCCTGGAACTGGGACACGTAGTTGGGTGTAGGTTCTCCAAAGGCAAAGACAACAAAGTAAGCACAGAAAAAGTGAACAAAACACACTCAGTTTATGGCATTACTGAGAAAGGTGGACCTGATGTCTACTTCAGTAAAGTCAATTACCCTCAAGGAGTGCTGACTCAACACAGATTGAGTACCAAGGAGTGATCAAGATCATGGAGGAAGGGGTATAAAAGATGAGGTCTATCCATTTGGCGTAATTGAGATGGTCAACAAAGGAGACTGCCCTCTTTACTATCTCTGTGGTTTTATCTTTTCCAAAATGCCATATAAATAAAACTCATGAAGTATATAAGTTCTTGGACTGACTTATTTCACATAGAAACTTGCGTTTAAGATTCATCCATGTCTCAAAGAGTTGGATACAACTTAGTGACTAAACAGTAACAGTTCAATCCTTTGTATCATTAAGTAGTATTTCCTTGCATGGATGTAGCACACTTTTGGAGAAGGCAATGGCACCCCACTCCAGTACTCCTGCCTGGAAAATCCCATGGACGGAGGAGCCTGGTGGGCTGCAGTCCATGGGGTCGCTAAGAGTCGGACACGACTGAGCAACTTAGCAGCAGCAGCAGCAGCAGCAGCACACTTTGTTTGTTCATTCACTTGTTGACGAACATTTACTTGCTTCTTGTTTTTGGTGATTATGAATAAAGTGGCTTTAAACTTTTACATGAATATTTCTGTTACATGAATTTTCAGTCAGTCCAGAAGTATGATTGTGGGATCATACTGTAAGACTGTGTAGCTTTATAAGAAATTGCCAAGCTGTCTTCCAAAATGGCTATATCATTTTTCATTCCTACCAGCAATAAATGAAAGTTATGCTCTGTGTCTTTGTCAACAATCAATATTGCTATATTTTTGGATTTTGACCATTCTAATAGATGTGTAGTGGTATCTCATTGTTTTAATTTGCATTTCCCCAATTACAAATAATTCAACATATATTAATATGCTTATTTGCCGTCTGCATGCCTTCTTTGGTAAGGTGTATGTTCAATCTTTTACCTTTTTCTAAATTGGGTGTTTGTTTTCTTGTAGTTGAATTTTAATATTTACATTTTTAAACTAAAAAGGATAATATTCCCGATTGTAATTTTAAATACCCTTCAAATCACACTTAACTTGACTGCACCTTTGTGATAGAAACTTTTAATATTAACTGGTCAAAATTGAACTGATACTTATAATCTCTCTTGGAGCTCGATGGTGTCATGTTACTGCCCAGTGGGATGTAACTGGAAGTGTTATATCACTTCTCTTTCCTTTATCCTTCCCACTGACTGGAATGTTCACATGATTGTTTGTAGGTTTCGTTAGTTGTACCTTCTACGTTTCCTCTTAGTATACTGTATTTTTCCTGTTCTGGCACTTGTGATGTTTTGTGGGATGTTCTCATTTTACTGTTTTCCCCCCTGCTAGCATATAAATTCTATGAAGACAAGAATTCTGATTGCTGTTTTTTATTTTCAAATCTCATAGTGCCTAGTAAATAGCTAGTATTTTCTAACTTTTTATTGGATATATCATAACTTACTAAATGATCATCATATAATTAGAACTTTTATATGAAAAGTCAAAGTTATTTTCCTGCATACATTCTGTCTTCTCAATTATTTTAAAAGCCTCAAGGGAGGAAACCATGAAATATTGCACAAAGATCAATATAGTCAGTAAATGCTTGATGATAGCCCCATACAGCTAAACCAACTTGATTAAAATGTATAAAAAGTAGTGTGAAATGTAGCCTTAAGGAGGAAAACTCTAAGTACAAATACACAGTTTTTAAAATCTTTATAGTAGTTGAGAATGCAAAGTAAATAAAGTCCTTGACCTCAGAGAGAGCAACATTTGGTATGAGAATTCAGCAAAAACCAGTGTGGTCCCAGCTTACATGCTTCAAGTAGAGGAAATGAATGTGAACATGGTAAATCTGGAAAATGCTGGACAAATTATAAGCAATTTTCAGCATACGAAGGCCAGGTGGAGAATAGTTCTTTGGTGAAGTGAAGAAAGATCAGAAAAGCAAATCCTAAAGATATTTGGTTGTTCTGTATTTTGTTCATAATCTCTAATCTGACTGCTGTCCTATCGAAATTGTTTCAAAGATCTCACTCACAAGTTATTACAATACTTTGTTTACTGTGAAAGCTCATTGATGATATTGCTATTCTTCTGGCTTCAAACTTTGGAAATGACTCAGCATTTAAGACTGTATTTATATATTTTTGTGATATTTAATAGCTTTCTGATACATTAAAAATATGTTCCTATTAGGCAGAATGCTTACTTCTTTCTTGTTTCACACTCGTCTATGGTGAGATAATGATAACTTGTCAATATATAGTCTCAAGGGTCTGAAGATAATTAAATGTCAGTGTATTTAGCTTCATTCCTTCTTTGAGAAATGGACCCTGGACCCACGGGTAAACTCTGCTTTCCAAATTGCTGGGTTTTCAATATACTTTTCCACATAAAGAATAATGCTACTATAACTACCACTAATCTCTCTCCCCAAAATATTGACTGAATGATTACTTGATGAGAAGGTATTCTAAATGCTTTGAAATGGTATTATCACATTGAATCATAACAACCCCAGGGGTTAGGTATTATTACTACTTCCATTTTGGAGAGATGAAAACTGAGATGGAAAAATTAGGTTACTTGTGGTTGGCTATTTTATATAGTGATCATATAACATATATAGTGATTTTCAGAATGACAGTTCTAATCCAGACAGTCATGAATCTAAGACTGAAAGAATCTTAGCCACTGCAATTTGCCTGTGTATTGCCTCTGTATTTAGCCACTGTATTGCCTCTCTGATATCTGCAGAAATGTATGTGCTATTCTGCATATGTATCTAAAGTTGTTAGTTTTCTGAAATTATTCTTGGGGATTGATAAATGTTCAAAGATTACTAGACAATACTTCTGGGGAGAAGTCCTTACCTAGATCACCCTAATTGTTGTTCAAAATCCCAGAAGATGGAACTTCTACCAAACCTACACAGTTTGTCTATGAAGGTGAGATCAGAATTAAAACAATTTCACTGTGAGATTGAAGTTCCAATTTTTGACTCACGAGGCTAAATCAACTACCTGCTAGTCATATTTACAATGGTAATGATTTTTACTAATAACAATGAACACATCCATTCAGGTATTCAATCAGCAAATCTTCATTGGGCACTGACTGTATGCTTAGTACTCCGTTATATGCTGGGAATACAGAGAAAGTTTTCCCTTAAGGAGTTCACAATGGAGGAGATTCACAAAGAGGTAATTGCAATTATTGTGGTCACATGCTTTCATGGATGTATGTGCAGGTATAGATATGAGAACTAACATTTGTAGCCTGGAATGCAGTGGGGCAGGTCAGAGGATGTCAGGGCTAAGATGAATCCCAAAGGATGAATTGACCAATAGGAGTTAGAAGGTTTATATATATATATTAAAAATGAGTATCTTTTATCTTAGGAAAGATGCATTATTCAATAGGAACTAGAAACAAAGTCAATGGAGAAGGAAATTCCAGGCAAATGGGTGAGCAGGATAGAATGTATGGAGGAAAAAGAGTCTAGAAGAGTATGTAGTGAGTTACAAATGATTTGGTGGTGTTCTATGAAAATTTTAAGGTAGGAAATGGCAAGAGTTTAGATTCATGACTTACTTTTCACAGGTAAACTGTAAACACTTTCTAAGACTTTTTGTTAAATATCTTACATTTAATTGTATTACCAGTTCCAAGCTCGCTCTGTTCGCCACTTGAGAGGCCAGTGAATCTGAGGGACGAGATATTGATGCAAGGAACAGAACTTTATTCAGAAAGCTGGCTGACCTAGAAGATTGAAGACTAATGTCTCAAAATAGCCATCTTCTAGAGATCTGGATGCCAGGTTCTTTTACAGATCAGAGATGAGGGGGCAGTTGAGGAAACAAAGTTAAAAAGGCCATTTAATCTTGCAAGTATCTCCTAGAATGGCAAGCCTCAAGCAGGCTTGTGTTAATTTCTTCCTTCCTGCCATCTGCAGGTGGGCAGGGTTCTGAACAAAGGCACTTTAGCTTTACAGTCAGGCAGAGCAGCAGGATTCTCTGAGGCAGGCTTTTATGTGTGATTATAATAAGAAAATTGGCCAGAGAAACAGATCTAGCAAGGCAGAGTCAAAACTGACTCTTCCTGGTTACAAACCTAATGCACAAAAAAGCAACATTCTTGTAGAGGGTCTTCTAGCAATGGGAGATAAAAGAAAGCATCACCAGGAGGTACTGAGAATCCATTAAGTCCAAATTCTGCATCTAGTGTTTCAGGGAATCTGATTCAGTAACTATCCCAAATGGCAGATTTATCTTTGATTCTTCAGAAATGAGATGTTTGATTGGGCTACAGTCCCAGAGGTATGCATGCACCCATGGGTTTTCTGTTGAAGACTTGGGTATTTCATACCTTTAACATAATTCATCCTAAAATTATGGAAGATAAAGTATCCTGGAAGTACTCGAGAAGTTGCTAGATTATCTCAAGTGGCATCTGTCAACCACATAATAACCTTGTTTACCAGCTGTATGAAATAGATCAGGATGTATGATAATTCATTTTGTTCTGCTTTTTTTGTCCCTGTATCTAATTTGAAACTCTACTCTGGGTCCAAGTTATGTCATATCTAAATTAACTCCCCAAATTCAGTTTTCTAATTTTCTAATTCAGGTTCCATTTTTTATATATACATTTATGTCATGTCAGTTCAGTTCTGTCAGTCATGTCTGACTCTTTGCAACCCCATGGACTATATAGCATGCCAGGCTTCCCTGTCCTTCACCAACTCCCAGAGCTTGCTCAAACACATGTCCATCAAGTTGGTGATGACATGCAACCATCTCATCCTCTATCGTCCCCTTCTCTTCCTGTCTTCAATCTTTCCCAGCATCAGGGTCTTTTCAAATGAGTCGTTTCTTTGCATCTGGTGGCCAAAGTATTGGAGTTTCAGCTTCAACATCACTCCTGCCATTGAATATTCAGGACTGATTTCCTTTAAGATTGACTGGTTGGATCTCCTTGCTGTACAAGGAACTATCAAGAGTCTTCTCAAACACTACAGTTCAAAAGCATCAGTTTTTTGTCACTCAGCTTTCTTTATAGTCCAACTCTCACATCCATACATGACTATTGGAAAAACCATGGCTTTGACTAGATAGATCTTTGTTGGCAAAGTAATGTCTCTGCTTTTTTAATATGGTGTCTATGTTGGTCATAACTTTCCTTCCAAGTAGCAAGCGTCTTTTAATTTCATGGCTGCAGTCACTTACTGCAATGTTTTGGAGCCCAAGAAAATAGTCTCTCACTGTTTCCATCGTTTCCCTATTTGCCATGAACTGATGGGACTGGATGCCATGATCTTCATTTTCTGAAAGTTGAGTTTTAAGCCAACTTTTTCACTCTTCTCTTTTACTTTCATCAAGAGGCTCTTTAGTTCTTCGCTTTCTGCCATAAGGATGGTGTCATTTGCATATCTGAGGTTATTGATATTTCTCTCTGCAATCTTGATTCCAGCTTGTGCTTCATCCAGCCTGGTATTTCACCTGATATACTCTGCATATAAGTTAAATAAGTAGGGCGACAATATACAGCCTTGATGTACTCCTTTCCCAATTTGGAACCAATCTGTTGTTCCATGTCCAGTTCTAACTGTTGCTTCTCTACCTGCATACAGATTTCTCAGGAAGCAGGTAAGGTGATCTGGTATTCCCATCTCTTTAAGAATTTTCCACAGTGTGTTATGATCCACACAGTCAAAGGCTTTGGCATAGTCAATAAAGCAGAAGTAGGTGTTTTTCTGGAACTCCCTTGCTTTTTCAATGATCCATTGGATGTTGGCAATTTGATCTCTGGTTCCTCTGCCTTTTCTAAATCCAGCTTGAACATCTGGAAGTTCATGGTTCACATATTTGAAGCCTGATTTGGAGAATTTTGAACATTACTTTGCTAGCATGTGAGATGAATGCAATTGTGTGGGAATTTGAACATTCTTTGGCATTGCCTTTCTTTGGGATTGGAATGTAAACTGACCTTTTCTAGTCCTGTGGCCACTGCTGAGTTTTCCAAATTTGCTGGCATATAGAGTGAAGCACTTTCACAGAATCATCTTTTAGGATTTGAAATAGCTCAGCTGTAATTCCATCACCTCCCCTAGCTTTGTTCATAGTGATGCTTCCTAAGGCCCACTTGACCTTGCATTCCAGGATATCTGACTCTAGGTGAGTGATCACACCTTCATAGTTATCTGGGTCATGAAAATGTTTTTTTGTATAGTTTTTCTGTGTATTCTTGCCAATTCTTCTTAATATCGTCTGCTTCTGTTAGGTCCATACCATTTCTGTCCTTTATTGAGCCCATCTTTGCATGAAATGTTCCCTTGCTATCTCTAATTTTCTTTGAAGAGATCTCTAGTCTTTCCCATTCTATTGTTTTCCTCTATTTCTTTGCACTGGTCACTGAGGAAGGCTTTCTTATCTCTCCTTGCTATTCTTTGAAACTCTGCATTCAAATGGGTATATCTTTCCTTTCTCCTTTGCCTTTTGCATCTCTTCTTTTCTCAGCTATTTGTAAGGCTTCTTCAGACAATCATTTTGCCTTTTTGCATTTCTTTTTCTTGGGATGGTCTTGATCACTACCTCCTGTCCAATGTCACGAACCTCCATCCATAGTTCTTGAGGTACTCTGTCTATCAGATCTAATCCCTTGAATCTATTTTCACTTCCACTGTATAGTCGTAAGGGATTTGATTTAGGTAATACCTGAATGGTCTAGTGGTTTTCTCTATGTTCTTCAATTTAAGTCTGAATTTTGCAATAAGGAGTTCATGATCTGAGCCACAGTCAGCTCCCAGTCTTGTTTTTGCTGATTGTATAGAGCTTCTCCATCTTTGGCTGCAAAAAATATAATCAATCTGATGTCGATTTTGACCATCTGGTGATGTCCACATGTGGAGTTTTCTTCTATGTCATGTCACTCCCTGAAATTAAACACCCAGGATTATTTTTTTTCCTGACTCAAGTCAAAATCATTGTCAGCAATTAAAATCTTCCCCTTCACAATGTCATATGTTTTATTAAACCCTATACTTTATTTGATCTCAATATATATTATCTGTCTTAATTAAATATCCTTTTTGTACCTAAACACCTGCTGTTCTACTTAGCTAAGATGTTGTCACACTTCCCATCTCTAGTTTGGCTGTTTGAAGTCTTACTTATTTTTTGAGTCTTTGTCCAAGGTCTATATCTTTCATGAAGACTTTCTTGATTATTCCAGGCAGCGGAAGATAAAATGATAAACAATAATATCACTGAAGAAATACATGATTATATTAAGGTTCAAATAGTATTTTAGAAATAAGTAGATTCACTTAAAAGTCCAAGGAGAAAAATGTGTGTGTACATATATGTGCATACACATTTGCACACTCAAATCATAAAAGAACGTTGGAAAGGCCAGTTTAAACCAAACCATAAACGAAAATTAAACATCAGACTTTTTGCCTAATTTTGACAATATTCTAGTCTGCTTACCCTCAGAACGAAAATATTTAGTATTTGTATTATCATCAAAGAAGGACTATTGGGATGCTGAACTAGGTATACTATCAAACCTCTTTCTTTTTTTTTTACTAAAAGTGGAGGTGAAATATGAAGCATTGACTATGCTCCAAGATCAGTACAGAGTGGAAACCTGGTTGGAGACAGCAATGGAACAAAATAATGAAGTCTTAATACTATGTGTGTGTGTGTGTGTGTGTGTATTCTACAGCCCTGAAGCTTCTTCCACTGCCTTCTGACAGATCAATATGGTCAATGAATTGTGTAGCTGCGTATCTACATTGCCCCATCTTTTCCCCAGACATTGCTGCAAGCAGGAAAAAACACAGTGGGGAAAAATGGATGCCCAGAGTCCTTGTGCTCTGTGGCTTGGGCTTGAATAAAGAAATCGAGGTGGCCGGGGGTTTGGCATAGTCTCCTTACCCTCATCAGGTCTGCCCATAGTGGGATGCAGAACAGGGAGTCAGCACCAGACCTCATTGATCTCACTTGCCTTGGATCCCCTATAGTAATTAATGTTATTAACCTAATTAGCACCTAATTATATTCTCTCTTTATTTTTCTCACTCTTTCAACTGTATTAGAGATCCTTCAGGGCAGAGACTGTTCTGCAGATCTGTTTATGTATTCTCAGTGTTTAACATAACACTGAACACAAAGAAAGTGCACTGTATGTTAACACAGCCCATTTTTGTACATAAAGACAAGAGAAGTCCAGTGCATTTAAGAGTGTATTTTAACTAAGACATGATTTTAATAGTTCCGTCATCACTAGTTTGGTTTTTATTCGAAGCAATTAAATTTCCACTAGATAAAAATAACAGTAATTGTGCACTTACTATGTTGAGAGTGTGTTCACATATGTTGTTTAACTTAATTATCACAACCAGAGCCAGATTAAGCAGCAGATCATCTGTGTCCTTGCCCAGAGTGCCATTCTAACAGGCACTAACAATCTATGGCACTTAAATATTGCTGGAAGACAAAGAAATTTTTATTTATTAGAAATATTCTAAGGTCTTCTTCTGGCTTCCCAGGTGGCGCTAGTGATAAAGAACCCAGCTTCCAACTCAGGAGACAAAAGAGACGTAGATTTGATCCCTGGGTGGGGAAGATCCCCTGGAGGAGGGCATGCAACCCACTCCAGTGTTCTTGCCTGGAGAATCCCATGGACAGAGGAGCCTGGCAGGCTACAATCCATAGGCTTGCAAAGAGTCAGGCACGACTGAACGGACTTAAGATGCACAAGGTCTTCTTATTCAAACTGTGTTTCAAGAGCCAGCAGGACAGGATCACCTGGGAGTTTGTCAGAAATGTCAAATCTCAGATTCCACCCAGACCCGCTGAACCAGAATTTATTTGCATTTTAACATGATACCAAGTATCACACTGAAGTTTGAAAAATAGTCTCAGGGATAGTATTTGTGTGGTTAGAGGTATTATTTTTATTTATTTTTTATTATAAATTTATTTGTTTTAAATTGGAGGCTAATTACTTTACAATACTGTATTGGTTTTGCCATACATCAACATGAATCCACCATGGGTATACACGTGTTCTCCTGAATGCCCCTCCCACCTCCCTCCCTGTACCATTCCTCTAGGTCATCCCAGTGCACCAGCCCCAAGCATCCTGTATCATGTATCGAACCTGGACTGGCGATTCATTTCGTATATGATATTATACACGTTTCAATGCCATTCTCCCAAATCATCCCACCCTCTCCCTTCTCCCACTGAGTCCAAAAGACTGTTCTATACATCTGTGTCTCTTTTGCTGTCTTGCATACAGGGTTATCATTACCATCTTTCTAAATTCCGTATATTTGCATTAGTATACTGTATTGGTGTTTTTCTTTCTGGCTTACTTCACTCTATTATTTTTATAAACTACTTAGGTGGAGTTATACTCCAAGAAACAGGCTCCAATAAAATAGTTGCTCACTAAACTGAGTCTTTGGACCCGTGAATTTAGCAAATTTCAGGACTTTTGCTTTGCTTAGTAAAGTTTAGGGCCAGAGCTAAGTTGCTCATGATATAGCAGAGCCTGAGTATTGCTAATAATACTGGCAAACTTGACTTTTAAGTCAGAATGAAGACAGACAATATTCTATATGCAATTCAAATATTTTTAAAATTTGAATATGAAAGGACATTGGATTAGGCATCCTGGCTTTCCCGGGGTTCTTCAGATGTAACCCGCACAGCAGGACACTTTACACCTGCTGCTTCCTCCTCTTGGGATGCCTTTTCTCCAGGTCTTTGCCTGGCTGGCTCCATATGTCATTTGTGTTGCCTCACTGGGGAGTTTTTCCTTAGGCATCCTCATTTAAATAGCCTGGAACCTCTAACCCCTCAATCTGCTAACAGCATGTATCACTTTCTAAACTCATTTATTTATTTACTGACTTACTTGTCTTCTCCTCTTAATTGTTAGCTCTGTGAGAGGAGAAATTTTGTCTATTTTTTAAACATCATATTCCCTGTTCTAGTACATGACAGATTCTCAGTAAATAGTTGCAGGATGAATGAGTCAGAAGATTAAGAAATTAAAACAGTTACTGATACCAATATGCTAACATAAACTATATTATATATATATATAATATATATAAAATGATGAACTGTGTAATAATCATCCTCAATTCAAGTTCATCCCAACTTTGCATTAGATTTTTAAGGGTTCCCTTTGAGAAGCAAGATGGTTTGTTATACATACATGGCATAGATGAGACCTAGAAACCTTTTCATGTTTTAGCAACTATTGGCTAAGTGCTTCCAATACACTCATTGACAAGCACTGCCCTAAGAACCTAGTTCTGCTGCATATTAATGTATGATTTTGCTCAAATTACTAAGCCTATTTAAATTTCAGTTTCCTCATATGTTAAATGACACTAATAAAATTACTTTTATCTGTTTCATGGGGATTTTGAGGCTATAAATTGGGGTAGTACCTTCAAAATTCTTGTAGAGTCTGATGTATTCTAAGCACTCAATAGATCAATATTAGTTTCAGAAAAGTTAGACAGTCAGTGCTTAGGAGGATGAAGAATTATCTCATAGATATAACATTTGCTTTTGTGAAAACAGTGGTAATAGATGGTATTCACAAATAATATGAAATATTTTCCGAAGTACTCTCACCACATTCTTCTCTATTATTATGACATATTTCCTTCATTTTATCTTCAGAGAGGAAATGAATATGTGTTTGACAAATTCCTTTCGCTTGCTTTTAATCTTTTCCTGTTGCATGACTGTGTTGGATTACAATACATTAAAATTGGATATTTTGCACTTTTTTACAATTTTTATTATTAATAAAACAAAACATACATGTTAGGCATGTCTGGCTGTGTGCTCAATTGCTAAGTCCTATCTGACTCTGCAACACCGTAGACTGTAGCCCAATAGGCTCCTCTGTCCATGGGATTTCCCAGGCAAGAATACTGGAGTGGGTTGCCATTTCCTTCTCCAGGAGATCTTCCCAACCCAGCAGTTGAACCTGCATCTCCTGTGTCTCCTGCATTGGCAGGCAGATTCTTTACCTACTGAGCCACCTTGGGAAGTCCCTACATGTTGGGAGTAGATTGTAATGTACAACTTGATTAAGTTTTGCATATGTCTACACCCACATAATAAACATCAGATAGGAATATAGAACAAGACCAGGTCCTCAGAAGTCATCCTCCTTCCAGTACCCAATCCATACTGTCCTCTACTATAATTACCACTAATCTGACTTAACATTATTGTGGATTGGTTTTGCCTGGTGTAAGTTTATATATGGAGTTATTAATGCTTCTTTTTGTTTGACTTCTTTTACTCAACATTATGCCTGTGAGAATTATTCAGATTATGTACATTGCGATATATTGCTCATTTATTTGCTGCATAGTATTTTGTTTTATAAAATAGTATACTACATATTTATTTATCTGCTCAAGGATTCTGCTGAGTGTGTGGGGTGGTATTACACTGTGATTTTAGTTTCCATTTTCTCAATGTTTAATGGGAGGATAATATTTTATTACATTTATTGGACAATTGTGTACCTTTTTATTGTTGATTTGTGAGTTTCACAAAATTTGGATATAAGTGTTAGTTGAGTAAATGTGTTGGAAATATCTTCTCCCATCCCATGTCTTGCATCTTTACTCATTAATGATATCTTTCGATGAAGTCTTCATTTTAATGTAGTCCAATTCAGAGTCCTCCTCTTATTTATGGTTACTGTTTTGTAGCCCGGCTTGAAAAAATCTTTACTACTGCAAGAACATGATGATTTTCTTGCATTTTATTGTACAAACTTCATTTTACCTTTCATATTTCCTATTTTTTAAGGGATATACTAGCTGGTATAGAATTATCATTTGGTAGCTGGTGGGCTGCTGTCTATGGGGTCGCACGGAGTCAGACACGACTGAAGCGACTTAGCAGCAGTAGCAGCAGCAGCATTTTATTGGGCTTCCCTGGTTACTCAGATGGTAAAGAATTCGCCTGCAATGTGGGAGATCTGGATTCAATCCATGGGTTGGGAAGATCCCCTGGAGGAGGGCATGGCAACCCATTCCAGTATTCTTGCCTGGAGAATCCCATGGATGGAGAAGCCTGGCATAGGGTTGCAAAGAGTTGGACATGACTGAGCAACTAAGCACGGCACACAGCATAGCATTTTACTGCACTTTGAACAATGCCATTCTGCTGTCTTTTGGCTTCCAGTTTCAGGTGGAAAATTTACTCTGTGTCTGATAAGTACTCCTCTGAAGGAAATGTTTCCTTTATCTCTGGTTGTGTTTTAACTTTTTCTTTTTCATTAGTCTGAGTATGATATGCCTTGATATGATTCCCCTTGTATTTTTCCTGTTGGAGATCTATAAAGGTCTTTGAAATTGTGACTCAAGGTCTTTAAATGGTTTAGAAAAATTGTCAGCTACTGTTTCTTCATATATTGCTCCCTTTTTTACCTTTTCAATTAAACATATTTTCCTCTGTTCCTCATGGCTCAGACGGTAAAGAGTCTGCCTGTGGTGTGGGGTACCAGGGTTCGATCACTGGCTCTGGAAGATGCCCTGGAGAAGGAACTGGTAACCTACTCTAGGATTCTTGCCTGGAAAATCCCATGGCTGGAGGAGCCTGGCCGGCTACAGTCCATGGAGTCGAAAAGTGTAGGACATGAATGAGTGACTTCACATTCACTTTCTTTTTATAATCTATATGATCTATTTGTGGCTCAGACCATGGCTCAGATGGTAAAGCATCTGCCTACAATGTGGGAGACCCGGGTTCAATCCCTGGGTCAGGAAGATCCCCTGGAGAAGGAAATGGCAACCCACTCCAGTATTCTTGCTTGGAAAATCCCATGGATGGAGGATCCTGGTAGGCTACAGTCTATAGGGTCGCATAGACACGACTGAGTTGGACACGACTGAGTGACTTCACTCACTCACTCAATCTATATTTACATCTAAATCTGTATCTATATTATCTAGAACTCTATTTTAAAGTTACTGGATGTTTTATTTTCCCTCAGTTTTATTAAGATATATTGATTGTATAACATTGTATTAGTTTAAGGTATACAGCATGATTTGATATTTTAGTATCTTGCAAAATGAGTAACACGACAAATTAGATATCCTTTTACCTCACACAGCTACAAATTTGTTTCTTGTGATAGCTTTTAAGCAATTTTAGAATATGCAATACAGTATTGTCACCTATAGTCACCATGCTGAACATTACACACCCAGAATGTGTTTACAACTATAATTTTGTATTTTTTTTTTTTACCAACTTTGCCCATTTTTGCCCACTCCTTCAATCCCCTCTGTTAGCCACCAATCTCTTCTCTGTATCTGTGAGTACAGAGAGTTTTGAGAGTCTACATATTAGTGAAATTATTCAGTCTTTATCTTTCTCACATATTTTGTTAGCATAATGCCCTCGAGGTCTGTCTGTGTTGTTGCAAGTGACATAATTTTCTTCTATTTTTATGGCTGGCTCAACATTCAGAAAATGAAGATCATGGCATCCGGTCCCATCACTTCATGGGAAATAGATGGGGAAACAGTGGAAACAGTGTCAGACTTTATTTTTCTGGGCTCCAAAATCACTGCAGATGGTGACTGCAGCCATGAAATTAAAAGACGCTTACTCCTTGGAAGGAAAGTTATGTCCAACCTAGATAGCATATTCAAAAGCAGAGACATTACTTTGCCAACAAAGGTCCGTTTAGTCAAGGCTATGGTTTTTCCTATGGTCATGTATGGATGTGAGAGTTGGACTGTGAAGAAGGCTGCGCACTGAAGAATTGATGCTTTTGAACTGTGGTGTTGGAAAAGACTCTTGAGAGTCCCTTGGACTTCAAGGAGATCCAACCAGTCCATTCTGAAGAAGATCAGCCCTGGGATTTCTTTGGAAGGAATGATGCTAAAGCTGAAACTCCAGTACTTTGGCCACCTCATGGGAAGAGTTGACTCATTGGAAAAGACTCTGATGCTGGGAGGGATTGGGGGCAGGAGGAGAAGGGGACGACAGAGGATGAGATGGCTGGATGGCATCACTGACTCGATGGATGTGAGTGTGAGTGAACTCCGGGAGTTGGTGATGGACAGGGAGGCCTGGTGTGCTTCGACTCATGGGGTTGCAAAGAGTCGGACACAACTGAGTGACTGAACTGAACTGAGCTGAATATTCTATTGTATGTCTATACACCACGTTTTCTTTATCCATTCATCCTTAGATGTGAACACTTATTTTCCACCCTTGTCTGGGATATTATAAACAGTGTTGCAATAAGCATGTGCTTAGTCACTCAGTTGTGTCTGACTGTTTGTGACCTCATGGACTGTAGCCCGCCAGGCTCTTCTGTCCATGGGGATTCTCCAGACAGGAACACTGGGGTGGGTTTCTGTGCCCTCCTCCAGGGGATCCTCCTAACCCAAGAATCGAACCCAGGTCTTCCACATTGCAGGTAGATTCTTTACCATCTGAGCCACCAAGGAAGCCCTTGTGAACCTTTGTGCTCAGTTGCTTAGTCGTGTCTGATTCTTTGCAACCCCATGAACTATAGTCCACCAGGCTCCTCTGTCCATGGGATTTTCCAAAAAAGAATACTGGAGTGGGTTGGCATTTCCTTCTCCATGCAGTAAGCATGGGGGTGCATATGTCTTTTAAGGTTAATATTTTCATTTTCTTTGGATAAATACCCTGAAGTGGAATTGCTGGATCATATGGTAGTTTAATTTTTAATTTTTTGAGAAAACTCCATACTGTTTCCATAGTGACTGCATGAATCTACAATCCAATTAACATTGCACAAGGGTTTCCTTTTCTCCACAGCCTCACCAACATTTACTATTTCTTGTTTGTGTGTGTGTGTGCGCTTTGGTTTCTTGACAATGTTCATTCTAACATGAGTGAGTTGATTACTTGTTATGGTTTTGGTCTGCATTTTCCTGATGATTAATAATGTTGTTCTTTGAAGGACAACCTTAAAGAAATGAAAAAAACAAAGCAAACATCCCAAGTACATGTATCTCAAAAGTACATATATCTTTCCAATTCAATGAGGAGTCAAACAATCCAATAAAAATGGGAAAGGGAGTTCTTCAGAAAAAAAGCTCTATGAATGGTTGATTAGTCCCAGACAAAATGCTGAATATTATCAATCACTGCTGCTGCTGCTGCTGCTAAGTCACTTCAGTCATGTCCGACTCTGTGTGACCCCATAGACGGCAGCCCACCAGGCTCCCCAATCCCTGGGATTCTCCAGCCAAGAACACTGGAGTGAGTTGCCATTTCCTTCTCCAATGCATGAAAGTGAAAGTGAAGTCGCTCAGTCGTGTCCGACCCTCAGCAACCCCATGGATTGCAGCCTACCAGGCTCCTCCGTCCATGGGTTTTTCCAGGCAGGAGTCCTGGAGTGGGGTGCCATTGCCTTCTCCGTTATCAGTCACTAGGGGAATGCAAATGTAATTCCACTCTCAGGTATTTACCCAAGGGAATTAAAAAAAAAACCATAAAAATACTTGTATATGAATGTTCACAGTGGCTTTACTTATAATAGCTCCAAACTGGAAACAGCCAAAATATCCAACAGTGACTGAATAGGAAAACAAATTGTGCAATACTCAGATGCTAATGCTATAAAAAGGAACACGATAACAAAGAAAGGACACAAAACAGTACATATTGTATTATTCTGTATATGGAACTCTAGAACAGGTCAAACTAAACCGTAATGGAGGGAAGTATTTCAGTGGTTGCCTGGAAGTGGAGGTGGGTGGAATTTACAGGAAAGCATCATGAAGGAATTTTATGAACAAACAGAAATGTTTCTTTCATGATCACCATGATATTTACACAGGAATATGCTTCCTGGTGGAGAAGGCAATGGCAACCCACTCCAGCATTCTTGCCTGGAAAATCCCGTGGACGGAGAAGCCTGGTGGGTTGCAGTCCATGGGGTCTCGAAGAGTCAGACATGACTGAGTGACGTCCCTTTCACTTTTCACTTTCCTGCATTGGAGAAGGAAATGGCAACCCACTCCAGTGTTCTTGCCTGGAGAATCCCAGGGATGGGGGAGCCTGGTGGGCTACCATCTATGGGGTCGCACAGAGTCGGACACGACTGAAGTGACTTTGCAGCAGTAGCATGCTTGCTGGTGGCTTAGACAGTAAAGAATCTGCCTGCCATGCAGGAGACCCATGATTGATGCCTGGGTTGGAAAGATCCCCTGGAGACGGGAATGGTAACCCAATCCAGTATCCTTGCCTAGAGAATTCCATGGACAGAGTAGCCTGGAGGGCCTACAGTCCATGGGGTACAAAGAGTTTGACATGACTAGGTGATTAACAATCACTTTTCATGCATTTATGAACTCGAGTGGTATAACTTAAATTGTGTATTTGTTGTTATATAAATTCAATTCAGTATAGTTCAGTCGATCAGTCGTGTCCGACTCTTTGTGACCCCATGAACTGCAGTACACCAGGCTTCCCTGTCCATCGTGAACTCCCTGAGCTTACTCAAACTGATGTCCATTGAGTTGGTGATGCCATCCAACCGTCTCATCCTTTGTTTTCCCCTTCTCCTTCTGCCTTCGATCGTTCCCAGCATCAGGGTCTTTTCCAATGAGTCAGTTCTTCGCATCAGGTGGTCAAAGTATTGGAGTTTCAGCTTCAACATCAGTCCTTCCAATGAACACCCAGGACTGATCTCCTTTAGGATGGACTGGTTGGATCTCCTTGCAGTCCAAGGGACTCTCAAGAGTCTTCTCCAACACCACAGTTCAAAAGCATCAATTGTTTGGTGCTCAGCTTTCTTCACAGTCCAATTCTCACATCCATACATGACCACAGGAAAAACCAAACTTTTGACTAGATGGACCTTTGTTGGCAAAGTAATGTCTCTGCTTTCTAATATGCTGTCTAGATTGGTCACAACTTTCCTCCAAGGATCAAGCTTCTTTTAATTTCATGGCTGCAGTCACCAACTGCAGTGATTTTGGAACCCCAAGAAATAACGTCTATCACTGTTTCCACTGTTTCTCCATCTATATGCCATGAAGTGATGGGACCAGATGCCGGGATCTTTGTTTTCTGAATGTTGAGCTTTAAGCCAGCTTTTTCACTCTCCTCTTTCACTTTCATCAAGAGGCTTTTGAGTTCCTCTTCACTTTCTGTCATAAGGGTGGTGTCATCTGCATATCTGACATTATTGATATTTCTCCCGGCAATCTTGATTCCAGCTTGTGCTTCTTCCAGCCCAGTGTTTCTCATGATGTTCTCTGCATAGAAGTTAAATAAGCAGGGTGACAATATATAGCCTTGACGTACTCCTTTTCCTATTTGGAACCAGTCTATTGTTCCATGTCCAGTTCTAACTTTTGCTTCCTGACCTGCATATAGGTTTCTCAAGGGGCAGGTCAGGTGGTCTGGTATTCCCATCTCTTTCAGAATTTTCCACAGTTTATCGTGGTCCACACAGTCAAAGGCTTTGGCATAGTCAGTAAAGCAGAAATAGATGTTTTTCTGGAACTCTCTTGATTTTTCGATGATCCAGCGGATGTTGGCAATTTG
>NW_011494792.1:2189248-2191246 GCF_000754665.1 Bison bison bison | reverse complement strand
GCATTACTTTACTAGCGTGTGAGATGAGTGCAATTGTGCGGTAGTTTGAGCATTCTTTGGCATTGCCTTTCTTTGGGATTGGAATGAAAACTGACCTTTTCCAGTCCTGTGGCCACTGCTGAGTTTTCCAAATGTGCTGGCATATTGAGTGCAGCATTTTCACAGCATCATCTTTCAGGATTTGAAATAGCTCAACTGAAGCAGAAGGAGATGTATTTCTGGAATTCTCTTGCTTTTCTATGATCCAACAGATGTTAGAAATTTGATCTATGATTAATAACTAATAATTATTTTCTTGCCTGGAAACTTCCATGGACAGCTGTCAACAGGGTCTCAAAGAGTTGGACATGACTTAGCAACTGAGCATGCACACATCTATGATTTGATTTAGGGAAAAAAACATTGGTTTCTGTGGATAATATTATCCTTCTTAAGAGGTATTATATTTTTTTTTTAACTATCTCTCTCAGCATTCTAGTTCTAATGCAAAATCACCTAATCCAACCAAGAGTGAGTTTTAGGATTTGTCATGGCTGTTTTTTCTATAGTCTGCCCTTACTTCTAAAACAGAACCCTTAATTATACTTTGTTGCCCTTTTGGGATGTTTTGATTTAGAGCCCTAAGTGTTTACCCTTCCCTTGGGCTGAACAATTCCAACCTGATGTGTGCAGCACTGCCAAGGTTGCTGCTCACTTCTTAATTCTCCCTGTGATGCTTTCTGCTTGATTCTGTATGCTCCTGTCATGGGTGCATAGCTTGAGAACCCTAGAATGCCAAGAGGGTAGATTGGAGGCAGAATGTTAGCCTCCCTTTCCTTCAGTTCATTCTTCTCCAGCATTGAATTCCTTTAAATTTTGAGTCCTTTGATTGCTTTCAATCACTTTTAAACAAGTGTTGTTTGAGTACCTAATATGTTTCTGTTATGGGGGCATATCCTATATGATTGAACAAAACCTTATTGCCTGTTTAGGTCTTTTGGGGTAGAAGGAGTATATAAGGACAAGGAAGAGAAGAAGTAAAATGAGTAAGTAATTTAAGAATGATTTAAAGTAGGTTACATGAAATGCTGAATTTGATATGATCAAATACTTAGGGTGGAGTGGAAGGGGAAAAAGCCAGTGCGGACTGGAATTATAGAGGAAAGACTTGTTGAAGATGATGCTAGCAGAATTAAATCTTGACTGAAGAACTGGGGCTCCATTATTGTGATTAAGCCTGAATTAAGATGTGGTATTAGGGAAATCTTAAAATGGAGCTGCCTGCAATAGGGAGCTGCCGATAGCTTGTGATGAGAATCAGCCAAATTAGGATAGTCATCAAGTAGACAGAAAAAATACTTTTTCATCACTTTAGTCATAAGAAAAACTAATTAGATATCTAACCATAGGTCATATACTTAGTGGCAGATATAGCACTAAAAAAGTTTTCTAATTCCACTCCAGTGTTTCTTCCTCATAGACATGCTTTTTCTGGTGTAAGATTTATTACATCCCTTACCTGGAAATTTGAAGATATACTGCCTGTGCTCCAAATCAATGGACTCATCTGGGAAATACACAAAGAAGAGCTGACGAATCTGTTTTTTTCTTGAGTTTGATGTGGAACATCAACAAATGATTGTGGCCTCTTCATGAGAGTGTTGACAGCTGAGTAAGAATGACATACTCAAGATGGAATCACCCAAAACTGGAAGATACATCACTACTCAAATCCTATTAAAATAATTTGTTCACTAAACACTAAACACATATGTGTTCTGGTTGGACATAATTCCTGCCTCCCGAGTCTCTGGAATTACTTGTGGCAAATTATCCAGAACGCCTTGAGAACAAGCTGTGTGCTTTTATTTTTTAGATTCTTTTTTTTTTAATTTTATTTTATTTTTAAACTTTAAAATATTGTATTAGTTTTGACAAATATCGAAATGAATCCGCCACAGGTATACCCGTGTTCCCCATCCTGAACCCTCCTCCCTCCTCCCTCCCCTACCCTCCCTC
>NW_011494792.1:2188916-2189148 GCF_000754665.1 Bison bison bison | reverse complement strand
TTTTCTGGAACTCTCTTGATTTTTCGATGATCCAGCGGATGTTGGCAATTTGATCTCTGGTTCCTCTGCATTTTCTAAAACCAGCTTGAACATCTGGATGTTCACAGTTCATGCATATTGCTGAAACCTGGCTTGGAGAATTTTGAGCATTACTTTACTAGCGTGTGAGATGAGTGCAATTGTGCGGTAGTTTGAGCATTCTTTGGCATTGCCTTTCTTTGGGATTGGAATG
>NW_011494792.1:2184415-2188289 GCF_000754665.1 Bison bison bison | reverse complement strand
CCCTTTTCTTCCACACCCTCTCCAGCATTTATTTGCTTGTAGGCTTTTGGATTGCAGCCATTCTGACTGGCGTGAAATGGTACCTCATAGTGGTTTTGATTTGCATTTCTCTGATAATGAGTGATGTTGAGCATCTTTTCATGTGTTTGTTAGCCATCTGTATGTCTTCTTTGGAGAAATGTCTATTTAGTTCTTTGGCCCATTTTTTGAATAGGTCATTTATTTTTCTGGAGTTGAGCTGTAGGAGTTGCTTGTATATTTTTGAGATTAGTTGTTTGTCCATTGCTTCATTTGCTATTATTTTCTCCCATTCTGAAGGCTGCCTTTTCACCTTGCTAATAGTTTCCTTTGTTGTGTAGAAGCTTTTAAGTTTAATTAGGTCCCATTTGTTTATTTTTGCTTTTATTTCCAATATTCTGGGAGGTGGGTCATAGAGGATCCTGCTGTGATGTATGTCGGAGAGTGTTTTGCCTATGTTCTCCTCTAGGAGTTTTATAGTTTCTGGTCTTATGTTGAGATCTTTAATCCATTTTGAGTTTATTTTTGTGTATGGTGTTAGAAAGTGTTCTAGTTTCATTCTTTTACAAGTGGTTGACCAGTTTTCCCAGCACCACTTGTTAAAGAGATTGTCTTTAATCCATCGTATATTCTTGCCTCCTTTGTCAAAGGTAAGGTGTCCACATGTGTGTGGATTTATCTCTGGGCTTTCTATTTTGTTCCATTGATCAATATTTCTGTCTTTGTGCCAGTACCATACTGTCTTGATAACTGTGGCTTTGTAATAGAGCCTGAAGTCAGGTAGGTTGATTCCTCCAGTTCCATTCTTCTTTCTCAAGATGGCTTTGGCTATTCCAGGTTTTTTGTATTTCCATACAAATTGTGAAATTATTTGTTCTAGCTCTGTTAAGAATACCGTTGGTAGCTTGATAGGGATTGCATTGAATCTATAAATTGCTTTGGGTAGTATACTCATTTTCACTATATTGATTCTTCCAATCCATGAACATGTTATATTTCTCCATCTATTAGTGTCCTCTTTGATTTCTTTCACCAGTGTTTTATAGTTTTCTATATATAGGTCTTTAATTTCTTTAGGTAGATATATTCCTAAGTATTTTATTCTTTCCATTGCAATGGTGAATGCTGTGTGCTTTTATTACTCACCTTTGCCTTTCCAGGGTCTAGAGAACACATGGCTAATAGTTCGTTTTGAATATATGTTTGGTGAATAAATTAATTTTCATTTCTTGGGTTATGGAAGGTAAGCATACACAATGAACAATACATTTGCAATTTTTATATATTGCCGTTTATGATGTAAATTAGTTCAATACTTTTGGGAAGATATTTAGTGATACATGGCTTCCCAGGTGGCGCAAGGTATAAAGAACCTGCCTGCCAATTCAGGAGACATAAGAGACGTGAGTTCAATCCCTGTGTTGGGGAGATCCTCTGGAGAGGGGCATAGCAACCCATTCCAGTATTCTTGTCTGGAGAATCCCATGGACAAAGGAGCATGGCGGACTATAGTCCTTAGGGTTGCAAAGAGTTGGACACTACAGAAGCTACTTAGTACGCACACACTGAAAAACTATAAAAATTATATGTGCTGTTTTAAATTATTAAAATAACTAGACATGTATCCTAAGGAGATAATAAAAAGGAAGGAAAGAGTACTGTCTGTGAAATTATTCACAGAAGCTTTTGAAAATGAGAAAATAAAAAGAGCTGTAATGAATAGAAGTAGCCATAGTGTCTAACAGTAGAGAAATTACAAGAAAATATGCTAGCTTCAATATGATGGAGACATTAGAAAAATAACTATGAATGGTACACAGAACACATAAAATGAATACTATTTATATTACATAAAATTATATATATATATACATATCAACAGAGATATACTATAAAATTACAACTGCATAAAATAATTAAATATACTAGAAGGCCATACAAAAGTTAATAGTTTTATAGTCCAGAGTATTTTTAAATTCAGATGGATGCTGAATAGGTAAGTAAGCAAGATGAGCTTTATGAATAGTTAAGGTGGGTGGTGTGGTTTAGAAAGTGAGAAGGGATCCATAAGGCCTCCTGGAATTAATGTCTAGCTTTGCAGCTCAGAGTTCAGTACCCAGAGGCAAGTCTCAATATCTTTTTGGGCGAGATGCATAGTATACCATATCTTACTCACATGTTTTGTGATGGTCACATTAAAAAATGGAGGTAAGAAAATCTTGAAACTGTAAAGCATGATGTAAATATTGAAGATTATCATCATTTTCTCTGGTTTTCATACCAATACTGATAATTCTATTGAATCTTGAAAGTTCTTAATATTCAGTCCTTTGTTAGTAAGTCTATAACCATGGGAGGGCACAGACCTTAAATGCTCTTGGGCTGGCCATCAATCTTAGTAACTGGAAGTGGCTAGAACCAGATCCAGGCTGAGTATTCTAAAGCTGGAGGAAAGGAAAAAGAGAAAGGGATTATTGATTCTGTGCTGCTGCCATCATTTTTCTGTATGCAAGAAGGTTCCTCTAGACACAACACAAGTCTCCAGTTAGTATTTGCTTATCATTTACTTTCTCTCCTGAGACATTGTCTTTCAAGTGCCCAATCTAAAGATAATTACATTTATACTATTTGCTACTACATAGCTATTTCATTTTTCTTTGCCTGTGTTATTTGTGCCTTTAGGTGATATAAGAACATAACTATTCTTTTTTTTTTTTTTGGCACAATATGTCCTACTTTTGTGCACTGGTTATAGAATTCTAGCAAAACTGAAAGCTAAAAACAGGATTGTAGGATAGAAATAACTCAAAACCTCTCTGGAGAACATGAACTTGGTAACGCGTGTGGAAGGATATAAAATTAGATTGTAGCTAAGGAGGGTTAAATTACATTTTTTGTTTTATCTTTGACTTTCTGTACAACCTTGGAAAAAATTACCTGTGTGTCTGCTATAGTGCCACTGTTTGAGACCTCTGTTGCTTGAATACTGCATTATGCATTTGAGAGTTGCTAAGAAAGTAGGTCTTAAAATTTGTTACTGCTCACACATATACACACACACTTTAATTATATGAAGTGATAGATATATTAACTATCAGATCAGATCAGTCACTCAGTCATGTCCGACTCTTTGCGACCCCATGAATCGCAGCACACCAGGCCTCCATGTCCATCACCAACTCCCAGAGTTCACTGAGATTCACATCCATCGAGTCAGTGATGCCATCCAGCCATCTCATCCTCTGTCATCCCCTTCTCCTCCTGCCCCCAATCCCTCCCAGCATCAGAGTTTTTTCCAATGAGTCAACTCTTCCCATGAGGTGGCCAAAGTACTGGAGTTTCAGCTCTAGCATCATTCCTTCCAAAGAAATCCCAGGGCTGATCTTCAGAATGGACTGGTTGGATCTCCTTGAAGTCCAAGGGACTCTCAAGAGTCTTCTCCAACACCACACTTCAAAAGCATCAATTCTTCAGCACTCAGCTTTCTTCACAGTCCAACTCTCACATCCATACCTGACCACAGGAAAAACCATAGCCTTGACCAGATGAACCTTTGTTGGCAAAGTAATGTCTCTGCTTTTGAATATGCTATCTAGGTTGGTCATAACTTTCCTTCCAAGGAGTAAGCGTCTTTTAATTTCATGGCTGCAGTCACCATCTGCAGTGATTTTGGAGCCCAGAAAAATAAAGTCTGACACTGTTTCCACTGTTTCCCCATCTATTTCCCATAAAGTATTGGGACCGGACGCCATGATCTTCATTTTCTGAATATTGAGCTTTAAGCCAACTTTTTCACTCTCCACTTTCACTTTCATCAAGAGGCTTTTTAGTTCCTCTTCACTTTCTGCCATAAGGG
>NW_011494792.1:2175781-2184315 GCF_000754665.1 Bison bison bison | reverse complement strand
CCAGCCTAGCGTTTCTCATGATGTATTCTGCATAGAAGTTAAATAAGCCGGGTGACAATATACAGCCTTGACGTACTCCTTTTCTTATTTGGAACCAGTCTGTTGTTCCATGTCCAGTTCTAACTGTTGCTTCCTGACCTACATACAGATTTCTCACGAGGCAGATCAGGTGGTCTGGTATTCCCATCTCTTTCAGAATTTCCCACAGTTTATTGTGATCCACACAGTCAAAGGCTTTGGCATAGTCAATAAAGCAGAAATAGATGTTTTTCTGGAACTCTCTTGCTTTTTCTATGATCCAGCGGATGTTGGCAATTTGATCTCTGGTTCCTCTGCCTTTTCTAAAACCAGCTTGAACTTCAGGAAGTTCATGGTTCATGCATATTGCTGAAGCTTGGCTTGGAGAATTTTGAGCATTACTTTACTAGCGTGTGAGATGAGTGCAATTGTGCAGTAGTTTGAGCATTCTTTGGCATTGCCTTTCTTTGGGATTGGAATGAAAACTGACCTTTTCCAGTCCTGTGGCCACTGCTGAGTTTTCCAAATTTGCTGGCATATTGAGTGCAGCACTTTCACAGCATCATCTTTCAGGATTTGGAATAGCTCAACTAGAATTCTATCACCTCCACTAGCTTTGTTCGTAGTTATGCCTTCTAAGGCCCACTTGACTTCACATTCCAGGATGTCTGGCTCTAGGTCAGTGATCACACCATCGTGATTATCTGGGTTGTGAAGATCTTTTTTGTACAGTTCTTCTGTGTATTCTTGCCATCTCTTCTTAATATCTTCTGCTTCTGTTAGGTCCATACCATTTCTGTCCTTTATCGAACTCGTCTTTGCATGAAATGTTCCTTTGGTATCTCTGATTTTCTTGAAGAGATCCCTAGTCTTTCCCATTCTGTTGTTTTCCTCTGTTTCTTTGCATTGATCACTGAGGAAGGCTTTCTCATCTCTTCTTGCTATTCTTTGGAACTCTGCATTCAGATGTTTATATCTTTCCTTTTCTCCTTTGCTTTTCGCTTCTCTTCTTTTCACAGCTATTTGTAAGGCCTCCCCAGACAGCTTTTTTTTTTTTTTGCTTTTTTGCATTTCTTTTCCATGGGGATGATCTTGATCCCTGTCTCCTGTACAATGTCACAAACCTCATTCCATAGTTCATCAGGTACTCTATCTATCAGATCTAGTCCTTTAAATCTATTTCTCACTTCCACTGTATAATCATAAAAGATTTGATTTAGGTCATACCTGAATGGTCTAGTGGTTTTCCCTACTTTCTTCAATTTAAGTCTGAATTTGGCAATAAGGAGTTCATGGTCTGAGCCACAGTCAGCTCCTGGTCTTGTTTTTGCTGACTACTATATTAACTAACTAAGCTTATTGTGGTATAATAATTTTGCAATATATACATATATCAAATCATTATGTTGTACACCTTGAACAAGACTACACAGAAGAACTACACAAAAAAGATCCTTGTGACCCAGATAACCATGATGGTGTGATCACCCACCTAAAGTCAGACATCCTGGAATGTGAAGTCAAGTGAGCCTTAGGAAGCATCACTACTAACAAAGCTAGTGGAGGTGATGTAATTCCAGTTGACATATTTCAAATCCTAAAAGATGATGCTGTGAAAGTGCTACACTCAATATGCCAGCACATTTGGAAAACTCAGCAGTGGCCACAGGACTAGAAAGGTCAATTTTCATTCCAATCCCCAAGAAGGGCAATACCAAAGAATGCTCAAACTACCGCACAATTGCACTCATCTTACAGGCTAGCAAAGTAATGCTCAAAATTCTCCAAGCCAGGCTTCAGGAGTACATGAAGTGTACTTCCAGATGTTCAAGCTGGATTTAGATGCAGAGATCAAATTGCCAATATCCATTGGATCATCGAAAAAGCAAGAGAGTTCCAGAAAAATATCTATTTCTGCTTTATTGACTATGCCAAAGCCTTTGACTGTGTGGATCATAACACACTGTGGAAAATTCTTAAAGAGATGGGAATACCAGACCATCTTACCTGACTCCTGAGAAATCTGTGTGCTGGTCAAGAAGCAACAGTTAGAACTGGACATGGAACAACAGACTGGTTCCAAATTGTGAAAAGAGTATGTCAAGGCTATATATTGTCACCCTGCTTATTTAACTTATATGCAAAGTACATCATGCGAAATGCCAGGCTGGATGAATCACAAGCTGGAATTAAGACTGCCCAGAGAAATATCAATAATGTCAGATACACAGATGACACCACCTTTATGGCTGGAAGAAAAGAAAAACTAAAAAGCCTCTTGATGAAAGTGAAAGAAGAGAGTAAAAATGCTGGCTTAAAACTCAACATTCAGAAAATGAAGATCATGTCATCCAGTCCCATCACTTCATGGCAATTAGATGGGAAACAATGGAAACAGAGAAAGACTAATTTTGGGGGCTCCAAAATCACTGTGGACGGTGACTGCAGCCATGAAATTAAGACGCTTGCTCCTTGGAAGAAAAGCTATGACCAACCTAGACAGAATATTAAAAAGCAGAGACATTACTTTGCCAACAAAGGTCCATCTAGTCAAAGCTATGCTTCTCCCAGTAGTCATGTATTGATGTGAGAGTTGGAGTATAAAGAAAGCTGAGTGCCGAAGAATTGATGCTTTTGAACTGTGGTGTTGGAGAAGACTTTTGAGAGTCCCTTGGACTGCAAGGAGACCCAACCAGTCCATCCTAAAGGAAATCAGTCCTGAATATTCATTAGAAGGATTGATGATGGAGCTGAAACTCCAATATTTTGGCCACCTGATGCGAAGAGCTGACTCATTTGAAAATACTCTGATACTGGGAAAGATTGAAGGCAGGAGGAGAAGGGGACGACAGAGGACGAAAATGTTGGATGACATCAGTAACTCAATGGACATGACTTTGAGCAAGATCCTGGAGTTGGTGATGGACAAGGAAGCCTGGTGTACTGCAGGCATGGGGACCCAACAGAGTGACTGAACTGAATTGAACTGATACATCAATTACATCTCAATAAAGCAATGTTATATGTCAAGTATATCTTGATTTTATTCTATACCAGGATCATTCTAGAAAAATTGAGAAAACATAGAGATAAATCTTATCCCCCAACACAAACAAAAACAAACCAAAAACCCCAATAAGTTAGTCTACATGGCCTTGTGGGGAAAGGCCCCTATTCTCTACTGCTGGTCTGTGAATATGCCCGCTTGACAACTGCTGATGCGTGGTTAAGCCATTCCTGTCTCTAATTGTTTTGCTGATGTCTGCTACTGTATATAGCTGATGAATTCATGGTATAGTCAGTTTCTGCTATAATGCTTGTTTTAAAAACATGATTGATATATTAGGGAATAATTGGAGCATGAATCCTACCTCCATTTGCTATGCTCAATTTCTTGAGCAGGAAACACTAGGGGAATGCTGAAAACTTCCCCAAGCAGAACTGAGCCTTTGCAGGAGTATACAAACACATACATGCAATGCCTCAAACAGCTCTCAGCTGCCTCCTTTTATCCCCATGTGTTGTGAATCACTCTCATCTTCATCTGGGTTTGTAACTTTCTTTTTGCACTACTTCCCAGTAAGTCTAAGCTGTAACTCTTCCAGTGTCCACTTCCAAAGACAAATTTCAGGTCATTTTCAAGGTAAACTGTCATATTTATATATTTCTTAACTATTTAACATGTATAAAATAAAGCTTTCATTTTAACTGGGTCCCAGGACTTATTTTTATGTGTCACTGATAAAAATTTTTGAGTGTTATTCCAAACCTCATTTTTCCAGTAAACCCTGAGGTTTTTATTGTGCTATTTTGCCAAGCATGGTGATTATTAGGAGCACATATGTCTTCTAGAGCAAAGCTGACTATATAAACTATTTAGGCCAGGCCAGGGTCCAGCTTACCTTTCCTTCAAACCTGCCTTTTCTTCAGGTCTCATTGAGATTACAGATCTCTAAAAGCATCTGCCTTATTTTTAACCTAAGTCCTGGTCTAGATGTTTGACCTGGCAGGAACCTTCCACTCTTCCCTGTTCTTTCAACTTGACTGACCCCATGGCAGATTTGCAAACCCCAGATTCATCTTGCCTGACACAGTGGGGCTGAAAAAGGCCCAGGAGGCCAACTGTATCATGATTCCATTAACCATGCTCATAGGTGCCACACGGTCACCTGTCACAGTAGTCTTGTCCCAAAACCCAGACTGGGTAGAATAAGAATCCCTTTAACCTGAACTTTCCTCTAATCTTGTTCTCTGTACATCCTCTCTCCTGGACTTTAAAGATTTGGGATGATGAGATAAAAGCATGTGCCTTCAATGAATCCTCCCTTCAATGGTTCACTTTCTGCCCTCCACTAGCCCCTGCTTGGTACACTTCACTCTATTTTCTCCTCCAGATTTTACCTGAAACTGCTCTTTGTCAATTTCTCCAAGACCTTCTCTTGGTCACAGGCAGTGAACACCTTTCCAACTTTATTTGATGGGATCTTCTAAAAGAATGTCCAGTGGTTATCTTCCCTAAATTCAACGTGGTCTTCTTAACCTTTCCTCTCCATGGTGATTGCTTCTCAGATTCTCCTCCAGATTAACTTCTAAATTTGGGTTTCCTCAAGGTTCGGGTTTGATATCTGCCTCTTCTCTGTCCTCAACATACTCTTATCCTCTGTTACCTTAGCTGTAGATATCCTCCATCTGTTGGCTTTCTCACCTCTAGTTCACACTTTTCCTCTGAACTCTAGACATATATTCAAGTGCCTGCTGGAAATCTCTACTTGAAAGTGACAAAGGGCTCTTAAATTTAACATGTCCAAACTCAGAGTTGAGTTCCCCTGAATTTTATTCCCATTGCTGTCTCTGAAAATTAGACAGAACTCTTCCCACCCTTGCCAGAATGGAATCTTTACATTATCCAGTCTTTATGTCACTAGATTCTCATTGAATGCCTGGCTTTGCAGTATTTGGTGCACAGAGGCTGTTATATAGAGTTTTTCTATATATCAAGAAGGTGTAGGTGACAAGAAATAATAACACATAATAGTGATGGTTGGTGGATTTGTGGGGAGTTTATTCTCATATATTGCTAGTAGAATTGGGAATTTTAATAGGCTTTTTGGAAAGCAATATGGAACTATTTGTTCATCAATTCTACTCCTGAGAATCCCTAACATAGAAATTAAAACACTGATATATAATTAAAGATATTTAAAACAGCATTATTTTTAGTGATGAAGAATTATCAATAAAGCTAAAAGCCATCTATGGGGAAGGAATGAATCAATCGCAATACAACCAGATGATACAACTATGTACCTAATTATGAATGAGTCAAATGTATATAAGGTAATAGGGATGAAGAAAGAAAAGTGGAGAAATGTGTATCTAATATTATCTTGTGTGTCTTTGTGAGTGTTTGCAAATGTTTCTGTGTGATTGTTTGAGTGTGGAGAAAAGTGTCTGATTCAGGGAGGTAGAATTTGGGTTATGTTTTTACTTCCTTATTCTTTTGTCTGATATGCACACACATAAGAATGAATTATTAATATAAAGTTGCACAAAAGTTATTTTACTTATTGCAAGCAAGAAAAACCTTTCTTTTCCTCTTTCTCCCTTCCTCTCTCCATCTCTCCTGCCATCTTCCGCTATCTCTATCACTCCCTCCTCATCTGAAGAAGCACTGTTTTTGTCAGTGCTATTGCAATAACGTGGTATTTTTTTCCACTACATTTTCTACCTAGCAGTTAGAGTAAACATAAAAACATAAATTATACCTTCTCACTTTCCTGATTAGCCTCCCCTTGCACTTAGAATAAAATCCAACACCTGATCAAGGCCCTGGATGATTTGGCCCCTGTCCAACTCCTCTCATGATGCCCTCTCCATTTGCTCACTATTCAGTAGTAGTGACTAGTGGAATTTTTAAAAAAATGTAGAGGTCTTTTCTGTTTCTCCTGGAATGTTCCTTTTTGCATTGTTTGCTAGTTAATTTCAGTGTACTTCTCCTGAGTCTCCTGCATTGGCAGGTGGATTCTTTACCACTGAGCCATCTGGGAAACCCCATGCATATACACAGATGCACACAAATATTCTATTTTATTGTGTGTGTATGTAGGTAATTCTCCTAGGTTTAATTTAAAAAATGTGTTACATGCAGGTGCATTTTTCACAAAATATATATATATATATATTTTATATTTGGAAGATGAATACTATATGTCTTGATTTGTACATGAGGTAAGACAGTAGGTGAGAGAAATTTCAAATCAAATCTTAACACATATCATTCCCTAACATTTTGGGTGATTTCTTTCTGTCCGTAGTATTATGTTTCCTCAATCACAATAAGTAAAGTAAAGATATAGAGTTAAAGTTAGACTACACCTGAAATGCCAGATATGTGCCAAAACCTCAAAGGGAATAAATGAAATATTCCTGTCTGAAGGCTGAGACCAAACATGATTTTGTTTATATTAGCTGAATTGCTAATAAAATACCAAGGTACTTCCTGAACTCCAGGAGAGGTGAGTGATGCTTAATCAATAAATATTTAGCTGAAGTGTATTTTGGCTAAGAATATACATAGGAGGTAATGTAAAATGTGATGTCTTCTAGCTGTTGTTCTTACTCTTCAACAGCATTAATGTTTTAAATATGTATTTACATTCATACATCCTTCTCAACATAGAAATGCAAATAAATTTGTCCTCTAATTAATAGAATATTTTATTATCTCCATAACTAGAATGAATACTGTAACAACCCCCAAATCAAGCCACTGAGTGAAACAGTTCATCGGCCATAATTCAACTCTTGATGGAGTATATAAAATGAAAGAACCAGAGTTGAGAAGCCAAATTAATCGATCTTTGAACTTCTATATTTTGGCCACCTGATGTGAGGAGCTGACTCATTTGAAAAGACCCTGATGTTGGGAAAGATTAAAGGCAGGAGGAGAAAGGGACGACAGAGGATGAGATAATTAGATGGCATCACCGACTCAATGGACATGAGTTTGGGTAAACTCCGGGAGTTGGTGATGGACAGGGAGGCCTGGCGTGCTGCAGTTCAGGGGGTCACAAAGAGTCGGACACGACTGAGTGAACTGAACTGAACTTCTAGGCTGTTCTCTAGCTACATGAACTTAGAAAAGTTATATGACTTGTTCAACCCTGACTTTGTTAATCCATAAAACTGAGAAAATAATATCTGTTCATTATATTTTGTGGCAACTAATTTAGAAAATATATGTCAAATTCTCTGCCCAACATCAGCATTATGATAAGCACATGGCAGAATATATTATAGTTACATGGATGGTTCTTTGATAAGAGTTTATCTAGTTAAATGAGGTCTAGTATAATTGGAAGGTTATTGAGGATATAAATTTAGCTAGAGTTTTTGTTTTTGTTTTGTAAGCAAAATGTCTGGTTAAGTTAAACAAAGAGATTTACCCAGGGGGATAAAAAGGAGCTTATAGAATGGTTAGGTTACGAATGCTGGAGAAAAGGCTAGGAAATAAGTCAGACACAACAGGAGCCAATTTGGCCCCAAATTTCTGGCCTTAACAACCTGAGATTCCAGAGACCTATTTGGATTCATCACCCAGATGAATATACTTTACCATTATTTTTGTCAAAATTTTGAAATTTAAAAGAAAAAGTCTGATTGACTTAGCTTGAGTTACCTGAACATCTTTTATCTGAAGCAGTCAGTCACCTCTGTTTTTGGACCTGTCAATATTTCTTGCAAAGGAGAGAAAGTGATTCCTCAGATCAAAGTTTCAGGCTGTTAAGAAGGGCAAAATTGAAATCAATTGACAAGTAAATACTTAATTAAAATTAAAATGTCACTAAAAATTTCCAAGTGACCCACACTGCCTCTTGAAAAAAATTGAAAAGCATTGAATATAATTATATTTAGAATAATTTTTAAAATAATAAAAATATTTATTATTTATGATCACAAATAAGGGAGTCATTCAACTCTAACTAGCTGAGCCGTGGATTCTACAGAGGTGTAGCAGGGGTGGCTTGGGCAGGAGGGGCAGCTTGAATTACTGGGCCTCCCCTCCTATTTTAAGTGCTTCAATACCTTTTGTTCTCTGTTTTGTTTTTAAATATAATGTTATTCTACATGAGCTTCACTTAAGAAAAAGAGTTTTGCTGCTTTTGGTTGTAGTGCTCAGTCATGTCTACTCTTTGGGGCCCCCGGGACTATAGCCCTCCAAATTCCTCTGCCTATGGAATTTTCCAGGCAGGAATGCTGGAGTGCCATTTCCTCCTCCAGGGGACCTTCTCAACCCAGGGTTTGAACCTGCACTTTCTGTCTCCTGTATTGGTAGGCAGATTCTCACCACTTGTGCCACCTGGGAAGCTGCTAAAACAAATGTATTGGAAAAATAAGAACAGAGATTTTTCAAAACTACAGAACAAAGAAATAACATTCTAGTCACAGAGTCTGCATAGTCTCCAACGTTCTTAATATTGTAAAGGAAAATAGGCTAAGGGTTAGCTTGCAGGATC
>NW_011494792.1:2162540-2175681 GCF_000754665.1 Bison bison bison | reverse complement strand
AAAGCGGAGAAGGCAATGGCACCTTACTCCAGTACTCTTGTCTGGAAAATTCCATGGACGGAGGAGCCTGGTAGGCTGCAGTCCATGGGATTGCAAAGTGTCGGACACGACTGAGCGACTTCACTTTGACTTTTTACTTTCATATATTGGAGAAGGAAATGGCAACCCACTCCAGTGTTCTTGCCTGGAGAATCCCAGGGATGGAGGAGCCTGGTGGGCTGCTGTCTATGGGATCGCACAGAGTTGGACATGACTGAAGTGACATAGCAGCAGCAGCAGCAGTTTGTAAGGTGGGTCCGACTCTTTTGTGACCCTGTGGACTGTAGCCTGCCAAACACCTCTGTTTATGGGATTTCCCAGGCAAGAATACTAGAGTGGGTTGCCATTTCCTTCTCCAGGGCATCTTCCCAACCTAGGAATCAAACCTGTGTCTCCTGCATTGGCAGGTGGATTCTTAACCACTGAGCCACTGAATAGTTTTTGTTAAATAGGTAACATATAGTCAGCATCATGCTACAAACCCCACATTTGTGTTGGTATTGTATCTTCTAGTTTTTCAAAGACCTTTAATAAGCATCAACTCATTTGATCTTTATAGAAAGCAAAGAACCTAGTGTTATCTCCATATATAAGTGAGAATCTAAGGTGCCAGAATATGAAGTCTCAACGGCAAAACTAGCACCCAGCTGTCCTGACTCAGTGGATTACATGTTATATCAATATTTTCAATTAAAAATGGGTGACTTCTTTCCCCAGATAAAAATTAAGTGGAGTCACAATGTTTAAGTTCAGTTCAGTTCAGTCACTCAGTCATGTCCGACTCCTTGTGACCCCATGGACTGCGGCACACCAGGCCTCCCTGTCCATCACCAACTCCTGGAGTTTACTCAAACTCATGTCCGTTGAGTCAGTGATTCCAACCAACCATCTCATCCTCTGTCATCCCCTTCCCCTCCCACCTTCAACCTTTCCTGATGCTTCCTAAGGCCCACTTGACTTTGCAGTCCAGGATGTCTGGCTCTAGGTGAGTGATCACACCTTTATGATTATCTGGGCCTTGAAGATCTTTTTTTTTGTATAGTTCTTCTGTGTATTCTTGCCACCTCTTCTTAATATCATCTGCTTCTGTTAGGTCCATACCATTTCTCTCCTTTATTGAGCCCATCTTTGCATGAAATGTTCCCTTGCTATCTCTAATTTTCTTGAAGAGATCTCTAGTCTTTCCCATTCTATTGTTTTCCTTTATTTCTTTGCATTGATCACTGAGGAAGGCTTTCTTATCTCTCCTTGCTATTCTTTGAAACTCTGCATTCAAGTGGGTATATCTTTCCTTTTCTCCTTTGCCTTTCACTTCTCTTCTTTTCATAACTGTTTGTAAGGCCTCCTCAGACAACCATTTTGCCTTTTTGCATTTCTTTTTTCTTGGGGATGGTCTTGATCACTACCTCCTGTACAATGTCATGAACCTCCATCCATAGTTCTTCAGGAATGCTGTCTATCAGATCTAATCCCTTGAATCTATTTGTCACTTCCACTGTATAGGTGTAAGGGATTTGATTTAGGCCATAACTGAATGGTCTAGTGGTTTTCCCTACTTTCTTCAATTTAAGTCTGAATTTGTCAATAAGGAGTTCATGGTCTGAGCCACAGTCAGCTTCTGGTCTTGTTTTTGCTGACTGTATAGAGCTTCTCCATCTTTGCTGCAAAGAATATAATCAATCTTATTTTGGTATTGACCATCTGGTTATGTCCATCTGTAGAGTCTTCTCTCGTGTTTTTGGAAGAGGGTGTTTGCTATGACCAGGGCATTCTCTTGGCAAAATTCTGTTAGCCTTTGCCCTGTTTCATTCTGTACTCCAAGGCCAAATTTGCCCATTAATCCAGGTATTTCTTGACTTCCTACTTTTTCATTCCAGCCCCCTTTTCATTATAGAAAAGGACTTCTTTCTCGGGTGTTAGTTCTAGAAGGTCCTGAAGGTCTTCACTGAACTGTTCAACTTCCGCTTCTTCAGCATTATTGGTCGGGACATAGACTTGGATTGCTGTGATATTGAATGGTTTGCCTTGGAAACGAACAGAGATCATTTTGTCGTTTTTGAGATTGCATCCAAGTATTGCATTTCAGACTCTTTTGTTGACCATGATGGCTACTCCATTTCTTCTAAGGGATTCTTGCCCACAGTAGTAGATATAATGTTCATCTGAGTTAAATTCACCCATTCCAGTCCATTTTAATTCACTGATTATTAAAATGTCAATGTCCACTCTTGCCATCTCCTGTTAGACCACTTCCAACCACTTGCCTTGATTCATGGACCTAACATTCCAGGTTCCTATGCAGTATTGCTCTTTATAGCATCGGACTTTACTTCTGTTACCAGTCACATCCACAACTGGTGTTGTTTTTGCTTTGGCTCTGTCTCTTCATTCTTTCTGGAGTTATTTCTCCACTGATCTCCAGTAGCACATTGGACACCTACCAACCTGGGGAGTTCATCTTTCAGTGTCCTATCTTTTTGCTTTTTCATACTGTTCATGGGGTTCTCAAGGCAAGCATGCTGAAGTGGTTTGCCATTCCCTTCTCCAGTGGACCACATTTTGTCAGAACTCTCCACCATGACCTGTCTGTCTTGGGTGGCCCTACACGGCATGGTTCATAGTTTCATTGAGTTAGACAAGGCTGTGGTCCATGTGATCTGATTGGTTAGTTTTCACTCTGTTTGTGGTTTTCACTCTGTTTTCTCTCTGATGGATAAGGATAAGAGGCTTATGGAAGCTTCCTGATGGGAGAGACTGATAGGGGGAAACTGGGTCTTGTTCTAATGGGTGGGGCCATGTTCAGTAAATCTTTAATCCAATTTTGTGTTGATGAGCAGGGCTATGTTCCCTCCCTGTTATTTGACCTAAGTCAAACTATGATGGAGGTAATGAAGATAATGGTGACTTCCTTCAAAAGGCTACTGGAGCTGCATGGTGCTGGAGCGACTGTGAGGAGATTCCCCACCAAGGGCAGAGACTCCCCAGCAAGACAGTAGGAGGGGAAAATCACATTTAGAATCAAACCCCATACCTATGCTCAGAGGGCTCAAACAAACCTTGTGCACACCAGGACCCAGAGACTCCACAGAGGCTGACACAGAACTGTGTTTGGTGTCTCCTGAGGAGGTACGGGTCAGCAGTGGACTGCTGTGGGGCAGGGGCTCTGGGTGCAGTAGACCTGGGTATGGCATAAGCCCTCTTTGAGGAGGTCACCATTAACTCACCAGAGAGCCACCAGAACTTACACAGGACTAGGGAAACAGACTCTTGGAGGGCACAAATAGAACCCTGTGCACACCAGGACCCAGGGGAAAGGAGCAGTGACCCCATAAGAGACTGATCCAGACTTGCCTGGGAGTGTCCAGGAGTCTCTGGAAGAGGCATGGGTTGGTGGTGGCTTGTTGCAGGGGCCACTTGTTGGTGGGGCCACTGAGTGTAGCACTGCGTGCATGGGACCTTTAGAAGGAGATTGCCATTATCTTCACAATGTTTAAAAACAGAAAACATGGAATCTCTATGGTTGGGTTGGGGTGAAGGGTCTGGGGACTCTTTCCAGCCCCGCCCAAACACGAGTAGGACTCCTGAGGTCTCTGGGAAAAGCAATGCTCTGTGGTTCACAGTACAAAAACTGCTGCCAGGTTTATTTTCCAGGGATTTAGTTGAGTCTCCCTCCCTCCATTTGCTCCGCATCACGTAATATATTTTTCTGTGTGACTTGGATCCCAGAGGTCAGCTGAAGTTAAGGAAGCAATGCAGGTGGCATTGTTAAGAAAACAGTCTGGGGACAGGGAGGCAAGATGCCTCTTTGGTTTTGTTTGCCTGAAGTTGACATTGATTTATGGTGGTGCCTAAAGCAAGGCATGGGACTCATATGCCACCATTTCTGTGTTATGAAATGATACCAAGGGGGCTTTTGTAGTGTTTTCTTCTGTGTTAACCTGAGGAAGTTTCTCAGGATCTAAATGCTCTCCTTTCAGACACAATTACAATATTTGAAAGAACATCCATGATCCTGATCAAAGCTATTCTCACTTTTGCATGAATCCTTAATTGTTCTTCTTCTGTATGACGGAAAAGGCAATGGCAACCCACTCCAGTACTCTTGCCTGGAAAATCCCATGGACGGAGGAGCCTGGTAGGCTATAGTCCATGGGGTCGCTAAGAATCGGACATGACTGAGCGACTTCCCTTTCACTTTTCACGTTCATGCATTGGAGAAGGAAATGGCAACCCACTCCAGTGTTCTTGCCTGGAGAATCCCAGGGACGGGGGAGCCTGGTGGGCTGCCATCTCTGGGGTTGCACAGATTCGGATACGACTTAAGCGATTTAGCAGCAGCAGCAGCTTCTGTATGCATAGTTCCTAACAGAATTATATAAATGCTTTCATATTTGCTTTATTTGAACAAGCCATGTTATATTGTTCCTTCTTCACCCACTCATGATATGAAATTCAAGTTCACCATATATGTAGCACATATACAAAGACATATTCACATTCATATACATCCACCTATGTATACACTGCTCAGTTCAACCAAACCCAGGCCATAAAGGGTCTTTTGTTTTATCAAAGCTAGTGTCATCTCTAGTGGTAGATTCAGAGCCTGGGATTAAATGTTTCTGGATTTCCAATGCTGTACAAAAGAGTGACAAATAGAGGAGTAGGAGAAATCAATGTGATTTGATGACTGTTTGGATGTATAGAGTGGGGAGGAAAAGATGATTCAAGGTTATGGAGTAGGAGGACATGATTAAAAGTTCTTACTATAGTGAACAACTGGCTGATGTTTCATAGGGGCTATCAGGAATTTATGGACAGGAAGAGTAATGGTTAGTAGGGGTAGGTTGAAGGAGAAAAATGGAAAAAAAGCTGAAAAAAACCTTTATTTTGCATTGTGACTAGGAGTGACTGTAACTCTGACTATGAATGATTTTGTCTCTCATATGTAAATCTAATTTGATGGCAAATTAAATTGATCAGATATTTGTCATGTTGTTTGTGTGTGTTTGTGTTTGTTTGTGACAACTTTTTAACATGTTGTTTGCCATTCTTGTGATGTAGGTATATCTTGCTAACTTAAATAAGAGAAAATGGATGTTTTAGGAAGAATAATGAATTTGGGATGGTATATTAGTTTTCTCCAAAGAAACAGAACAAATAGGACGTATCCATATATAGAAAGAGATATTTTCTAAGGAGTTGGCTCATGCAACTGTGCAGCCTGGCAGTTCCAAAATTTGCAGAGTGGGCCAGCAGGCTCAGAGCCAGCGGTGAAGGTCTAGTTGGAAGACTAGAGCCTGGAGACCCAGGAAAGCCAAAGGTGCAGATGATGTCTAAAGAGAGCTTTCTGGAGAATTGCCTCTTGCTTAGGGAGATGAGTCTTTTTGTTCTATCAGGGCTTCAACTGATTGAGTATAGCCCAAACACATTATGGAAGGCAATCTGCTTTACTCAGATTTAGATGTTAATCTCATCTGAAAACTCCCATGAATGACTGGAATGCTACAAAATTCATCATCACACGCAGATGCCATAAAGATATAGAAATGGAGATTATTTTAGGTTCCAGGAAACATGAGGAATATCTTAGGAACAGAAACATGTGTCCTATGCATAGGCTATGAGAAGACATCATGGTTTGATGAAAAACAGTCCTGATGGTGGGAAATGTTAGCATGCATATCAGTTCCTGGGGAAATTCTCCATGTGATACAAGTAGTCTTTAAGATCTATCAAGTGGTATATTTTACTTTGAAGTCCAGTGCCTTTACTTTTATATTTTTAATACTAGTCATAATATCTTATTTATATTTCTTTCCACAAGGCCTAGTTTAAACACATGTGGGTTACATTTTGAGTATAATTTATAACATTTGACAAGTTGCTGATAATTTCTTCCTTGAAAGGAAGACTTATTCACTTCATCATAAACTTTATAAAGTATGTGTGGGGAGAAGAGAGCTAATTTGTACAAAGTAGTGCCCTTGACTCAGGTTTTTTCTGATGGTAACCTCCCCCTACACAAACACTTTCTCTTAAAAGGGATATCAGGGGCTATAGGGGAGAGAGTCAAACTGTTCTAACTTTTTTGCACCCCTCTTTATTCCATTGCCCCCAACTCAAGTGCCCTCTGAAATTCTGCTATGATTTGGAATTTAAATGATGAGAACATTCAATATTTAAATTTGTGTATTTGGGTATATAGGCACATCTCATAATATGATCATGAGATTTGTAGGATGTTGTGTACTATTTCAGTTAGTCCATTGTTGGATCATATGCTGCTATAAACTACTTATTGAATTTTCTCGTATTAATGTGCTCCTCTTTAGGTTTGCCCAAGTTAAAAGGCTTTTCCCCAATGCCCAAATGTTTCCTGTGTTCCTGCATCCTTTCTTAGTCCTATCCCCCTCTCCATCTCCAGTGGCACTACCGGCATCCTCCCATCTGGACCACTGCAGCAGTCTCCATTTCTTTCTCCTCCAGTCAGCATTCTCCTCTGCTTCCAGCTTAAGCTTGACTACAGTGAATCTGCCTTTGCTGTTTCTCTGCTTCAAATTCTTCAGTGACTCTCCATCATCCAGAGAAGAAAATCAAATCGAAATCCTGGCCCCTGTCCTGCTGTGGCCTCATCTTTTAACCCTCAAAGTTTATCTTGCTGCTGCCACCTATCTACTCATTTCCATACTCTTTATTGGCCTATAATACCTTCCCCTGAGCTGCCTGGCAGACTCCTATTCTGTTTCAAATCTCAATTCAAGTGCTTGATATATTTAACTTTTATATATGAATTCCTTCATGCCTGTGGCTAGACTTACATTCTCTTCTACTTTAGTGTGGTCTCGATAAAAATTGTACATAACACCACATTGCTATAAAAATATCACATGATGTTGGAATCATTTTTATGTATCTGTGTGTTCTGTTCTGAACTATGAGCTCTTTGGGGGTCTACATGTTCTATGTCTTCATACTGTTACCATCCAACAGAATCCTTGACACATAACAGGGACTGAAAAAATACTTGCTAAATGAAAGAATGAGTATCCTCCACCACTTTTTACAACTACAACTCACAGTTGAAAACTGTCATATATTTATGGGTAACAATTCATGTAAGACCCATGGCCATTATCGAAAAGATTGTTTTCTGAAAAATGATAATTAATTGTAAGTTAACAGTAGAAAGAGGAAATTGTGTCCTCCTCTTCCCACTCCTGACTTTCTCTAGCCCTATGGCAGCCTCTTTTGATTCAGGAAAGGACATTTTTCCCTTCAAAGTGGTTGTGCCTCCAAGACTACTTTCCCACTTACCTAGGAACTATTTAAGAGCAAGAAGGAATCAAAGAAAACCTAATTACAGTACAAGGATGTTTGAAGAGAAAGAAAGCAGTAGGTCACGTCTGGCCATGCTTATTACTAGACAGTGGTTTTGGGTGTTACATGAACAAAGTAAGATTCCCAAGTAGTTCTTTCTCACAGTAATTCCCACCCAGCACTGGAGTGATGGATGCAGAAAGTGACACGGGAAGACTTGGAAACGACAGCCTGTTAGTAGATTCTGTGGTTTCTCTTAGATTCCACTTCACTCATAGTTCTTACTCTTCTCATTTTCTGTTTTTGTGTTAAATGGGGCAGCAGAAACAAGTCATTGGAGCAACATATTTGAGAAAGAATCTGAGTTCCTCCCTATTTTTTTTAAAAAGATTGTTACAGATACTCACACCAAAATAACTCATCAAGATTGGAGGTAATTAAGGATTCAAACTTACATTAAGGTGATAACATTTTATGACTTCCTTTTTAGGGGGGAAGTTGGTGGGGAGGTGTTGGATATATAGCTGCACATGTTCATTACCTTTGAGTCACAAATTTGCTCCTGGCGGCTTGTGGGGGAGCAGAACGGATATACACTCTTGCGGCTGATCAAATTCCCTGCAATATGTGGAGCAGAGACTTACCAGTTATCTTATAATTAACACTGAAACTTGGCTCCTGGCTCACCGCCTTCAGAGTGAGCTTATCTGTGCTTGAACACTCTACACCCTACTATAAATGATAGTTCTCAAGGCTGCCTGTGTATTAGCTCAGCCTGATCTCTGTTTCCAAGTTATTCTTTCTTGGTGTCTTCTGGGTTAAATTAAGCCTGTTTGTCTACTACCCCTGAGGTAAGTTAACTTAATGGGTCATGAGTTTCCTTCCAGGCATCCTGCCAGAGGTGTCATGGATAAGGGAATAGGGGATGAAAGACTGAAAATGAAGATGGGTGTGCATGTGGGAAGAAGTGAATCTCAAAGTTTCTGGCTGATGCAAGTCCAGGATTTTTAAGGACATGAGTAATTCTGTGTCTTTTATAGGCCACCTATAAACATAGGAGTTTCTGGCTAACACAACTAGAATTCAAGGATAAAACTCACTAATAGCAAGCCATGATTTGTTGCCTGTGTAGAATAAGGTCAGCATGATTTCTCTGTAGCCCTGAGTAAGTGTATTTGTTAAGAATCATCTGCTGTGCTTTAGGATTTGAAGGAAGCTGATTCTCAGAGGCCATGACCACAGTTTTAGGAAATTATATATATATATTTCTTAAAAATGTACCAACTCTTTAAAGTTAGAATTATTGTTCTCATTTTATATGGGAGAAAATTAAGGTTCATATAGACAGAGGTTGCCCATAAAATAAGTGGCAGGCTTAGAATTAAAATTCTATTGTGCCTGACCTCAAAGCCAAACTCTTTATTCCACACTGTTAATCATCGTTTGACTAAAAGGGATTTGTCCCTCAGGTTGCTTACTCTGGTTTCGATGGTGATCTCTGTGTCTGGGGAAATGTGTCATTGACCACAACTCCTACAGATTGTTAATCACATCAGAGTTTGGCCTACTGGTCTACCACTTTGTTCTGCTGATGGGATAGGCTCCAAGTAATTCTCTGTGTGAGGTTAAAGAAGTTGATATTCTGAATACAGACTGGCAATGCTTGGTTACCTGTTTCTCTTCAAATTATAAGATTGTAGATTTAAGCCAGTATTTCAACTCCGGCTTAACATTAAAATGTTAATGTGAAACTTGAAAAAAAATGTTAATGTGAAACTTGAAAAAAAAAAATCCATGTCTGTACATTGCCCACTTCCTCCAAACAAACACGAAGGCAAATTCTGATTTATTTATTCTGAGGTATATACTAGGTGTCAGGATTTTGTTAAGCTTCCTACATGATTCCAAAGTGCATCCAGGGCTGTGAAATGAGTTTTCCATTACATAAGTAAGTGCCATGTCTTATTCCAAAACAACTGTATTGGCAAATAAATATTGGCTAAAAGAATGAAAAGAAGATTGTATTTCTTTAAAAACTCTAAGAAAAACTTTGAAAAAATCATGATATTGGTTAATTGCTTCCCCATAAAAAGAAATTTCTTGATGAAAGTGAAAGAGGAGAGTGAAAAAGTTGGCTTAAAGCTCAACATTCAGAAAACGAAGATCATGGCATCCAGTCCCATCACTTCATGGGAAACATGAAACAGTGTTTCATGGGGAAACAGTGGAAACAGTGTCAGACTTTATTTTTCTGGGCTCCAAAATCACTGCAGATGGTGACTGCAGCCATGAAATTAAAAGATGCTTACTCCTTGGAAGGAAAGTTATGACCAACCTAGATAGCATATTCAAAAGCAGAGACATTACTTTGCCAACAAAGGTTCGTCTAGTCAAGGCTATGGTTTTTCCTGTGGTCATGTATGGATGTGAGAGTTGGACTGTGAAGAAGGCTGAGCGACGAAGAATTGATGCTTTTGAACTGTGGTGTTGGAGAAGACTCTTGAGAGTCCCTTGGACTGCAAGGAGATCCAACCAGTCCATTCTGAAGGAGATCAGCCCTGGGATTTCTCTGGAAGGAATGATGTTAAAGCTAAAACTCCAGTACTTTGGCCACGTCATGTGAAGAGTTGACTCATTGGAAAATACTCTGATGGTGGGAGGGATTGGGGGCAGGAGGAGAAGGGGATGACAGAGGATGAGATGGCTGGCATCACTGACTTGATGGACAGGAGTCTGAGTGAACTCCGGAAGTTGGTGATGGACAGGGAGGCCTGGCGTGCTGTGATTCATGGGGTCGCAAAGAGTCGGACACAACTGAGCGACTGAACTGAACTGAACTGAAGTGGAAAAGAAATTAAGCAAGATTATAGAAATTTGATTCAATTTAATAAACATTTATAGGTGCCATACAGGATTCAAAAAGCAGTAAGAATCTCTAAGGGATTAAAATCTAGTAGAGTAGATAAAATGTAACACATAAATAAAAACACTTCTGTATAAACTTTGTCAAACCTGTCAAAGTTTATAAAGTAGTTGTTGCATGAATTATAAAATGGACAATTAGATTATTTCAAGGAGAAGGAATGCACTAATAATATTAGAAAGCAAGGTGTAAATTGGAACAAACAGGTCAGTATGGCTAGAGTATAGGGATCTGAGAAGAGAATGGCAGGAGATGAGCTTGGAAAGGGGCAACACCTGGAAGAAGAAGTATTGCCTTTTGTATTTTGTCTCTTCAGGTCAGTTCAGTTCAGTTGCTCAGTCATGTCTGACTCTTTGCGACCCCATGGACTGCAGCATGCCAGGCTTCCCTGTCCATCACCAACTCCTGGAGCTTGCTCAAACTCATATCCATTGAGTCAGTGATGCCATCCAACCATCTCATCCTCTGTTATCCCCTTCTCCTCCTGCCTTCAATCTTACCCAGCCTCAGGGTCTTTTCCAATGAGTCAGTTCTTTGCATCAGGTGGTCAAGTATTTGGAGTTTCAGCTTCAGCATCAGTCCTTCCAATGAATATTCAGGACTGATTTCCTTTAGGATGGACAGGTTGGATCTCCTTGCAGTCCAAGGGACTCTCAAGAATCTTCTCCAACACCACAGTTCAAAAGCATCAATTCTTCAGCGCTCAGCCGTCTTCACAGTCCAACTCTCACATCCATACATAGCTACTGGAAGAACCATAGCTTTGACTAGATGGACCTTTGTTGGCAAAATAATGTGTCTGCATTTTAATATGCTATCTAGGTTGGTCATAGCTTTTCTTTCAAGGAGCAAGCATCTTTTAATTTCATGGCTGCAGTCACCATCTGCAGTGATTTTGGAGCCCCCCAAAATAAAGTCTCTTACTGTTTCCATTGTTTCCCCATCTGTTTGCCATGAAGTGATGGGACTGGATGCCATGATCTTTGTTTTCTGAATGTTGAGTTATAAGCCAATTTTTTCACTCTCCTCTTTCACTTTCATCAAGAGGCTCTTTAGTTCACTTTCTTCACTTCTTCACTTTCTGCCATGAGGGTGGTGTCATCTGCATATCTGAGGTTATTGATATTTCTCCCAGCAATCTTAATTCCAGCTTGTGCTTCTTCCAGCCCGACATTTCTCATGATGTACTCTGCATGTAAGTTAAAAAAGCAGGGTGACAATATACAGCCTTGAGCTACTCCTTTCCCAATTTGGAACCAGTCTGTTATTCCATGTCTGGTTCTAACTGTTGCTTCTTGACCTATATAGAGGTTTCTCAGGAGGCAGGTCAGGTGGTCTGGTATTCCCATCTCTTGAACAATTTTCCACAGTTTGTTGTGATCCACACAGTCAAAGGCTTTGGTGTAGTCAATAAAGCAGAAGCAGATGTTTTCCTAAACATCTACTTTTGTCTCTTACTTATCTACAAAAACACAGAGTTCTCTCTCTTCATTTGCTTTCATTATTTTCCTGCACTAGTCACTGTTATTTCAACACATTTAATCCTCACAGAAATCCTAACAGTATTTAATATTATTATTCTTATCTTATGTATAAGAAACCAGAAGCCCAAGAACACAGATTGAATAGAAGTATTGATAGAACTGACTTCTATCTGCATGTTCGAGGACTCCAGTGTAGAGTCTCAGAAATTGGACAAAGTGGCTTCAGTAGATGAAGAGCTTTGGAAGGTAGCTGGAGTGGCATTACACCCTGTCCTGCCACTGGGATCAAAACCATTCTCCTATCTCCCACGCTTCTGTTTCTGTTACACCCTGTCCTGCCACTGGGATCAAAACCATTCTCCTATCTCCCACGCTTCTCTTTCTGTTTGACCTAATGTTACAGTGGAAATCAAAACATGGTGCTGGGATGAGTTATGGTTTTCATCAATTAGGAGTCAGCTTTACTTTACAGTAGTCTTCCCTGGTGGCCCAGATGGTAAAGCATCTGCCTGTGGTGTGGGAGAACAGGTTCAATCTCTGGGTCGGGAAGAGACCCTGAAGAAGGAAATACCAACCCAGGCAAGAATACTGGTGAATCCAATGGACAGGGGAGCCTGGCAGGCTACAGTCCATAGGGTGGGAAAGAGTCAGATGTGACTAAAAAGGCAGCATGCACGCATTCACGAACCACGTACTTCTTATAGTGAGCTAGGGCACAGCCTTCCAAGCCACACAGTCCTGGGGCTGAATCCCATCTCCAGGGTTTACTAATTGTTCAGCCATTGACCAACTGCTTAAACTCACTAACTTTATCTGTAAAATGAAGATTAAATGGACTGAATTGACCTTTTTCCAGTCCTTATACCATAAGGCTACCAATGATATCCACAGTTTATTGTGATCCACACAGTCAAAGGCTTTGGCATAGTCAATAAAGCAGAAATAAATGTTTTTCTGGAACTCTCTTGCTTTTTTGATGATCCAGCGGATGTTGACAATTTGATCTCTGGTTCCTCTGCCTTTTCTAAAACCAGCTTGAACATCTGGAAGTTCACGGTTCATGCATTGCTGAAGCTTGGCTTGGAGAATTTTGAGCATTACTTTACTAGCGTGTGAGATGAGTACAGTTGTGCAGTAGTTTGAGCATTCAAAACTCCAATACTTTGGCCACCTCATGTGAAGAGTTGACTCATTGGAAAAGACTCTAGTGCTGGGAGGGATTGTGGGCAGGAGGAGAAGGGGACGACAGAGGATGAGATGGCTGGATGGCATCACCAACTCCATAGCCATGAATTTGAGTGAACTCCGGGAGTTGGTGATGGACAGGGAGGCCTGGTGTGCTGCGATTCATGGGGTTGCAAAGAGACGGACATGA
>NW_011494792.1:2152866-2162440 GCF_000754665.1 Bison bison bison | reverse complement strand
CATGACTGAGCGACTGAACTAAACTTAACTGAACCGATGATATCTACTCACAAAGAAGATCAAGAAATTAGGACATCCTTTATTTCATTGTCATATTTAGAGATAAGAAAATAACTATTATCTTGCTGTTTAAGCTCAAATCTCTAGACCAGTTACTAAGGGGGCTAACAGAAGGCAAGCAGGGTGTCTTCAACATTCTGAAGGAGAGGAATCCTCAGATGCCATTTCCCTCCTTGTAAGTGTTTCAAAAAATGGGACTGTATAAGGAAAAAAAAAAAAAACAAACAACCTTTTTTAAAATTTGCCCCTTGATCTCTGCTTCTCTAGTGAACTTGGCTCTCAATATTCCTCCTGATGCTTGACAAATTGATTCCTCCTGATTGCAAATTGGCTGGTCCTGATTTGCAGTGGTTACCCTCTGTAGGTTACAATCCTAGAGGAATTCTAGAAAGAAATAATATGCTTGCTTTTCTTGAAAATAGGGGTGTGATAAATGCCTTGGAAATACTCATGAAACCATTAAAATCTTGGACCTCTGGTGGATTAGCTCCCAAAGTCCTCAAGAATGAATGTACCATTCAGACTTACAGACAAGTGTGGAACATTTTTACAAAGATAGATGGGTCATAAAAATGACCTTTTGGATTCTGCTGCTTTGTGACTCCTTTATATTTTTATAGTATTCTACAGTTTATAAAGTCCTTTATATACATTATTTAATCCCCCCCCCCAAATTCTTGAGAGAGATGAAGGAAATTATTAGTATATGTTTTCAAACAAAGAGAGATTGAGGGAGGTTAATAAATCTTTCTAAAGTGGCTAACAGCTCAGTTGGTAAAGAATCCGCCTGCAATGTGGGAGACCTGGGTTCGATTCCTGGGTTAGGAAGATCCCCTGAAGAAGGGAAAGGCTATCCACTCCAGTATTCTGTCCTGGAGAATTTGATGGACTGTATAGTCCATGGAATCGCAGAGTCAGACATGACTGAACGACTTTCACAGAGTGACTCAACTAGTACCTACCTAGATCTCTCTAGGTCATAAACCCATTGCTTATATACAACTTTACAAGTCAAAAGAAAATGAATTACTTATTTTGCTAGGATTTGTGCTACATACTAGAAATAAGAAGTAGGTTAATTTCTCTCAAATCAATTCATTGAAAGCCAATTTGCCTAATGATCAATTGGCTGATTTTTATCAAATATGTCAATTATACATTTTACCTAAAAGCTTTAAAAGGATTGACATCAAAATATACATTTTAAAAAAATATTAACAAAAACTATATATGTCGTGAGAGAAATTAATCAAAGGGCTATAAAAAAGCATGAACATATTGGTGTAACAGAATTTCATAAAAAATAAAAAATTCCTACATGGAATACAATTTTTTCCCCCAATCTGGAAACCTTAAGGAATGAAAATATTTGAGCTATTTCTAAAAAAAATTAAAACCTAGTATAATTATGGTGCACGGTATTTATATTCACAAATATCGGAAAAAAATAAATTTTTACTTAAATGTAATGTAAATTTATAAATTTTTCTACTGATTAGCCCAACATTCTGGATATACAATAAACAGACCCAGTCCCTGCTTTCATTGCCTAAAAGTCCAGTGGGAAGGGGAGATTTTAACCAAATAGTCACACTCCTGAATGTAAAAGCATCAATGAAAAAAGAAAGGAAGTAACACATAAAGAGAAGAGAGGATCAAGGAAGGTTTCCCTGCAGAAGGGACAGAAATAAAGATCTGAAGAATGTATAAAAGTTAATTGAGGAAGTCTGGAAATACGTACCTAGCATAAATTTTAGTTAGTTTTAAATCCTTATATTAGCAGAGTCTGGCAACTTCATTGCCACGTTTATTTGGATTTTTAATGAATGTAGCTCTTTCTACTGTGGCCAACATTACATGCTTTTCCATTTTCTGTTTATCAAGGGATCCTAAAATGTAAATTTACTAATGATATTGTTAGCAATTATTTGCATTTCAACTTGTAAGTTTTTCAGAGGGTTGTACTAACTTGTTTAGCTGCACTTCAACTAACATAAAAGAGTGGACTGAACACATTCATTTATCTGAATTAGACCCTGAATTTTGATAATAATCAATACAACCACTGGTTTCTTTAAACCATAATCAAACTTTGTAACTTTCCTTTATTCCTGTCTCTCACTTGAAGAATTGGATTAAATATGTTTGTTCCCAGATTTGTAAAAGTAATGAAACAACAATATATAGGCAACTATAACAAAACAAAGAAAATTGAGGTTTTTTAAGAGTGGTGATAACCATATTAACAATTAGAAATTTTCTTTATAATATTCAAATTTATAAATCTTTTATTCATGAAAAGATCTGAATGTTTTTTCTATTTTACTTTGGGAAATGAATTTTTTTAAAATTTTCTTGGGTTTCAGGAACCCAAAACAAAAAGGAATAATAACACCTCGAGTATATTATTAAATTGTTCCATTTGACTGATATGCTAGTTCTCTTTTTAGCCTTTTCCTGAAGCTGAGTTGTCTTTAAAATAATCATCCTTTCATTGGCAAGTTTAATGTTCACTGAAATTTGCATATCTTGTAGGTTCACAGTATATGAAATACACATTTTTCTCAGGGAGATATTAGTACAATAACAGCAAATATACTGTTACATTGAAATGTATTATTGGAGCAACATCATTAAGGTGGCAAAATAGGTCATTCCTGACTTTGCTCCCATGCATAAAGAGAACAATTAACAGCTATTTAATAACAAGTTACCCCTGAAAGAATCCTAGAACATGGGGCTGGGGCTGAAGCAACCCTATGGTCCACAGAGACTGAGACTCTGAGAGTAAGAGAAGCAGCTACCCACTGACCATGTTGCTCCTTCCCCAGGTCGGTGCAGAAAGGTGTTGAGTAAATTCTAAGAGTTTTCATCTCTTGGGGAGAATTTGGATGTTAGCTGCCTCTGTTGTGGTAATCATTACAGACTACATGTAAATCAAACCATCACGCTCTATGCTTTAAACTTACACAGTGATGTATGCCAGCTATTTCTCAATAAAACAAAAAAGGTCATATTTTTGTGACCTCTTTTTTGCTTTTATTATCTGTATTTTTGCATTTATAAATGTTTCTTAAATGAAATAACATGATTATTATAAGATTGAAATTTTAAACTCTAAGAAAGATTATTAATTTGTGATATACTTCTCAAGTTTTTGCCTCATATTGAAGTTTGAAATTTTATTTATTTATTTATTCTTTATTTATGTAATTTATTATTTATTAAGAAAGACTATTACTAGTACAGCAACCAGTATGCCTAAAACTTCTTGCTACCAGCAGTCGACACTTGTTAATTATGCAGGACAGATAGCACACCATAAAAGAGAAACCTACTTTCTAAATGCTGAAATTTTACTTATGAGCAAAGGAGATCAATATGAATTGTTGGGATAGTGATTAAAATAGAAAGGACGATGCATAGTGAATAATATTGTAATATTTTTACTACTGTTGGAATCATTTAACAGAAGTGTTCCATAAAAATCCCACCACAGAATCAAGATGGTAATGTTATACCTCATTTATTGCCAGCATATTCAGTGACATTTTATAATGTACATCTGTCAGCCAGAGATATAAATGAATGAGGTGAACCATACGATTTACCCTCAGGAAGTTCCATTAGAGCCCCCAAAGTATAATATTTATGAGGTCAGAATCAATTAATCAGATAGATGTATTTGCTTTTCAGCTCAGCAGGCTCTCTGTTCCACCAAATTGTAGCATTTGAAAATCTTTCATATTTGGCAAAAGAGTGAGTTTTGTATGTGCTACATAAAAGCTATTTTGTAAATCAATTACTTTAGTAACAGGAATGTATTCAGTAGTAATTCAGGGTCTAAGTGGAAAGAATGCAAAATATGTTCTTATCAGAAATGTTTTATCTCAGTAGGAGTCCTAGATATTCTTTATGACCTATGGTGGTCTTACCTATTCCACCGTTTGTGAATGAAAGGCAGTTATGAAAGAAATATAGTCTTGTGCTTGTTCAGCATGATAATTCAAACTTTGGGTGTGGCAAAGTCATAGGGGATGGTGGCAGAAGCAAAGCACATATTGCTGTCGGAAACAGTCTGGGCAGAAATGGAGGACGACCATAAGAATTTTATAGCAGAAATGGGCACTGTTCTGATAAAGAAGAGGCATGCGTAATTAACTTCAGAGACACAGTTGCTATGTTATTCACAGTGAGCTACTAGCTTCTCTACCTGGAAATCAGGTCTCAGAGCAATTTTAGAAATGGAAGCTGAATTAGAGGAATTCTGATGGTAAAAATATAATATCAATTAAAAAAAATTTTTTTTGAATCGAGGAGAGAGAACAGAGATGATGAAGACTGCTAGTCTATTAATAAATATCCTGGTAGTAATTCTTTCCTGTGATTTGGCAACCTGGATAGACATCAGAAATCATGAAAAAGGGTTGTAGGTAATACAAAAATTTACTCGAGACAATTTTTTATCAAGCCAAGGAATTTACATGGTATTTCTATTATTTGCCTAGATAAATCCTAGGTATTGTCCATAGTCTATACAGTCAGCAAAAACAAGACTGGGAGCTGACTGTGGCTTAGATCATGAACTCCTTATTGCCAGATTCAGACATAAATGGGAGAAAGTTGAGAAAAGCCTCAGGACATTTGGGTATGACCTAAATCAAATCCCTTATAATTATACAGTGGAAATGACAAATAGATTCAAGGGATTAGATCTGATAGAGTGCCTGGAGAATTATGGATGGAGGTTTATGACATTGAACAAGAGGTGGTGATCAAAACCACCCCAAGAAAAAGAAGTGCAAATGCAAAGTGGTTGTCTGAGGGGCCGTAGATAGTTGAGAAAAGAAGAGAAGTGAAAGGCAAGGGAGGAAAGGGAAGATATACCCATCTGAATGCAGAGTTGCAAAGAATAGCCAGGAGAGATAAGAAAGTCTTCCTAAGTGAACAATGCAAAGAAATAGAGGAAAGCAACAGAATGGGCAAGACTAGAGATCTCTTCAAGTAAATTAGAGATACCAAGGGCACTGGTGGCTCAGACGGTAAAGTGTCTGCCTGCAATGCAGACCTGGGTTCGATCCCTGGGTTGGGAAGATCCCCTGGAGAAGGAAATGGCAACCCACTCCAGTACTCTTGCCTGGAAAATTCCATGGACTGAGGAGCCTGGTAGTCTACAGTCCATGGGATCGCAAAGAGTCGGACACAACTGAATGACTTCACTTTCACTTTCAAGCAAAGATGGGCACAATAAAGGACAGAAACAGTATGGACCTAACAGAAGCAGAAGATATAAGAAAAGGTGGCAAAAATACACAGAAGAGCTATACAAAAAAGATCTTAATGACTCAGATAGCCATGATGGTGTGGTCACTCACCTAGAGTCAGACATCTTGGAGTGCAAAGTCAAGTGGGCCTCCAGAAGCATCACTATGAACAAAGCTAGTGGAGGTGATGGAAGTCCAGCTAAGCTATTTCAAATCCTAAAAGACAATGCTGTGAAAGTGCTTCACTCAATATTTCAGCAAATTTGGAAAACTCAGCAGTGGACACAGGACTGGAAAGGTCAGTTTTCATTCCAGTCCCAAAGAAGGGCAAGGACAAAGAATGTTCAAACAACTGCGTAATTGCACTCATTTCACATGTTAGCAAAGTAATGCTCAAAATTATCCATGCCAGACTTCAACAGTACATAAACTGAGAATTTCCAGATGTACAAGCTGGATTTAGAAAAGACAAAGGAACCAGAGATCAAATTGTCAACATTCATAGGCTCATAGAAAAAGCAAGAAACTTCCAGAAAAACATCTACTTCAGCTTTCAGTTCAGTTCAGTTTGATCGCTCAGTCGTGTCCAATTTGCTGAGAACCCATGGACTGCAGTACACCAGGCTTCCCTGTCCATCACCATCCCCTGGAGCTTATTCAAACTCATGTCCATAGAGTTGGTGATGCCATCCAACCATCTCATTCTCTGTTCATCTCCCTTCTCCTCCCGCCTTCAATCTTTCCCAGCATCAGGGTCTTTTCAAATAATCAGTTGTTTGCATCAGGTGGTCAAAGTATTTGGAGTTTCAGCTTCAGCATCAGTCCTTCTAATGAATATTCAGGACTGATTTCCTTTAGGATTGGCTAGTTGGATCTCCTTGCAGTCCAAGGGACTCTCAAGAGTCTTCTCCAACACCCCAGTTCAAAAGCATTAATTCTTTGGTGCTCAGCTTTCTTTATAGTCTTCTTCTTTATTGACTACTAAAGCCTTTGATTATGTGGATCACAACAAACTGTGGAAAAATTCTTCAAGGAATGGGAATACCAGACCACCTACCTGCCTCCTGAGAAACCTCTATATAGGCCAAGAAGCAACAGTTAGAACCAGACGTGGAACAGACTGGTTCCAAATAGGAAGAGGAGTATGTCAAGGCTGTTTATTATCACCCTGCTTATTTAACTTATATGCAGAATACATCATGCAAATGCTGGGCTGGACGAAGCACAAGCTGGAATCAAGATTGCCAGGAAAAATATCAATAACCTCAGCTATGCAGATGACATCACTCATGGCAAAAATTGAAGAGGAATTAAAGAGCCTCTTGATGAAGGTGAAAGAGGAGAGTGAAAAACCTGACTTTGAACTCAACATTAAAAATGGTAAGATGATGACATCTGGTCCCATCACTTCATGGCAAATAGATGGGGAAACAATGGAAACAGTGGCAGACTTTATTTTTTTGGGTTCCAAAATCACTGCAGATGGTGACTGCAGCCATGAAATTAAAAGACACTTGCTCCTTGGAAGAAAATCTATGACCAACCTAGACAGCATATTAAAAAGCAGAGACATGACTTTCCTGACAAAGGTCCATCTAGTCAAAGCTATGGTTTTTCCAATAGTCATGTATGGATGTGAGAATTAGACCATAAAGAAAGCTGAGTGCTGAAGAATTGATGCTTTTGAACTTTGGTGTTGGAGAAGACTCTTGAGGGTCCCTTAGAGCGCAAGGAGATCAAACCAGTAAATCCTAAAGGAAATCAACCCTAAATAGTCTTTGACAGGATTAATGTTGAAGCTGAAGCTCCAATGCTTTGGCTACCTGATGCAAAGAACTGACTCATTAGAAAAGACTCTGATGCTGGGAAAGACTGAGGGCAGGAGGAGAAGGAGACGACAGAGGATGAGATGGTTGGATGGATGGCATCATCGGCTCAATGGACATGAGCTTGAGCAAGCTCCGGGAGATGCTGAAGGACAGGGAAGCCTGGAGTGCAGCAGTCCATGGGGTCACAAAGAGTCGGACATGACTGAGAGGCTGAACATCAACAACAGCAGTATGTGGAGGTGTCCACGTGTGTAAAGCTGGGGACTGCGTACTGTGAACTTTGAGCACCCAAGGATACCCACAGTGTGTAGTCTGCAAGTATAACCTGGATAAACTGGGCTGTGTTATAGTCCACTTAACATAGCTTTACATTAAAAGGAAGCAGGAAAACAAACATCACAAGTGATTTACTAGAGATAGCAATATATATATATATTTCTATCCCATTTCCTTTTTGAAACAAGCTAAAAAACAAAAACAAAAAATACAAACCCTCCTTTAATATAACTAGGGATCCATTGTTGCCATTATGGGATGGAACTTTTATAAGGAAGGAGAGTTTCATTTGTTTGGTTTACCAGTGTACCCCCAGAACCTAAAGAGTGATCACCATTTGTCAAATAAACAGACTATTGTTTGTAGTAGCATCACATGCTCTTTTAATTGCATTCAAGTAGGAGAAAAATCCTTTTCATATTCTTTTGCTTTTCCCTCCTTCAAGCTACATCTCTTGGTTTCAGGGATCGAACCCATTGGTCTCCACTTCCCAAGGAGAAAGGAGGACAAGTTCAAATGCAGAGAGAAACACAAACATGCTCCTTTAAGAACCCAAGGGTTCGTTATCCTGAAACCTGAAGGATGTTAATGGGGGTTTTTGAAGGATGATTTAGATTATATCCAATTTTTGCCTGATCTACTGATTTTAATATCTAACCTGCTGAGGCAGAGACACCACTCAAAAGTACAATAAGCATGGATTCATGCCTACATGTGCAGCAAGCAGTTTTCACGATGTGGCAGGAGTCTAATGCATAATCTTTTACTCAAAATGGCAAGGCTTAGACATTTAGAGTAACTCCTGGAGTATATTGAGATTTCCTACATACAGAAAATGTTAGGAGTGGTGGAGCTGCATAATGGCAGGGCATGCCATCCCCTCCAATACAGGCTACCTGCAGTGAAGAGAAACCATAGGAGCCAATCACTCTGCGCGGCTGAGCAGAGGCTGAAGAGAAATACTTTTAAGTCCTAATCGCCACCCATACTCACCGTGTATAACTCGGAAACGTGTCCAGGTTACCACATCTGTGGTCACATGGAGAATATGATGACCTGAGTTAATACCCTGTCCAGAGGCCCCTGAATAGTATGCACATGTGAAAAAACATACCCGACAGGAGGCACCCTTCTTTCAGCCCAAACTCCTAACTTTGGCACATTTCCTCACCAAGGAGAGGCTTGGGCCAAGTATCTCTGCATTGAAGCATACATGACACATAGTTTTCCTTACAGTAATATGTTCTGACCTTGAAGGGCTATGATTTTTCCAAATATATTCTAGTTACTTGGTGCAAAAATAATTAGCTTTCAGAGATGTCAGTGTTTACTCAAGAGGGAACATCATGCTTCTTTATCTGATGCTACAATTCAGAGTCTTTCCAATGCATTCTTCCTGACAAACTGGGTTGTATTTCCATAGTTTTAACTTTTCTGAGATGTCTGTATGTTTTATTTCTGCAGCAAGCATGCAGTAACCTTAGATTTGGCATGTTTTAATCATTAAAATATTTATGTTTACACTATAATCTACTTCTGTAATGTTCTAAGTTCCTTTTGCTTGTACATATAAACAAAGAAAACTTTGCAGATGCATTAAAAATACCTGAAATAACTCCAATGGAAATGGCAGATATCTAAATAAAAGGCAAATATGGAATTGTAACTGGACTGACCTCAATAATCAAAATACTGTTGACAAAGTATCATAATGAAAGAGGAAAAAAAGGAAAGGAAAGAGTGGAGCTTCAAGGAGAAAACTTTCAGAGCTGATATTGCTCTGTATTTTGTGGCTCCCTTTCATTGTTCATTAAATGAATAGTGGAACTCTATGCACTTCGTTAGGTACTTTTGCTTTCAAATTAGTTCTTGTTCCCTGGGTTCATTTCCTTTCCAAGTCAGAAGAAATGTTTTAGTCGTTTGGATCTTCTAGTCTCAGATCCCTATCTTGCCCTTTCCCCCCTTTCCTCTCCCCACTGGCAACCATAGTTTGTTTCCTATACCTGTTTGTTTGTTTTACTATTATAGACATTTGTCTGCTTTATTTTTAAATTTTCCATATAAGTGATATCATATAGTATTTCTTTGTCTGACTTAGCTCACTAAGGACTAGGCCCATCCATGTTGCTACACAGGGCAAAATTT
>NW_011494792.1:2095209-2152766 GCF_000754665.1 Bison bison bison | reverse complement strand
TGTATATATATATATATATATATATATATCCCATGGGCTTCCCAGGTGGCACTAGAGGTAATGAACCCACCTGCCAGCGCAGGTAGACGTAAGAGATGGGGGTTCAATCCCTGGGTTGGGAAGACCCCCTGGAGGAGGACATGGCAACCCACTCCAGTGTTCTTGCCTGAAGAGTCCCATGGATGGAGGAACCTGGTGGGCTGCCATAGGGTTGGACACAACTGAAATGAATTAGCATGCATGCGGATATATCCCATCTCGTCTTCATCCATTCATCTCTTGACAGACACTTACAATGCTTCCGTATCTTGGCTATCATAAATAGTGCTGCTGTGAACATTGGGGTACATGTAACTATTCAATCTAGTGCTTTTGTTTTTTCCAGGTAGCTACCCAGCAGTACAATTTCTGGATCTTATGGTAGTTCTGTTTTTAGTCTTTTGAGGAACCTCAACTTCATGCCACACTTGACCCTCAGTTATTGAGCACTAATTTCACTTAAGGCAACTAGAACTTCTGGGAGAATAGCTAATACTATATCTTAAGGTAGAATGAATACACATGGATCTGAAATAATTTCTTGCAAGAAAGCAAAGATATTTTCAGAAATGTTTGGTGCGTGTTGTGTTGAAAAAGGACCAAGAGGCTAGCACAAAAGAAGTCTATTAGTGGCCAAACCCAAAATTTGAGCATCAGAAAGATAAAAATTATAGCCAATTGGAACAGACAAGGATTTAAAGAAGCTCTGTGGCTATGATTAGGTGGCTTAGGGAGCTTCCCTGATAGCTCAGTTGGTAAAGAATCTGTCTGCAATGCAGTAGACCCCGGTTCGATTCCTGTTCAGGAAGATCATCTGGAGAAGGGATAGACTACCTACTCCATATTCTTGGGCATCCGTTGTGGCTCAGCTGGTAGAGAATCCACCTGCAATGTGGGAGACCTGGGTTCGATCCCTGGGTTGGGAAGATCCCCTGAAAGAGGGAAAGGCTACCTACTCCAGTATTCTGGCCTGGAGAATTTTATGAACTCTATAGTCCATGGGGTCCCAAAGAGCTGGGCAAGACTGAGTGACTTTCACATGGCTATGCTTACACTAAAATGGGGAAACTAACACAAAGTGATAAAAAGTATTTGTAATGTACTTGAGTTTCTAATGTTATCTGTGTGTGTGCCTAAGTGCTCAGTTGCTCAATCGTGTCTGACTCTTTGCGACTCCCTGGATTGTAGCCCACCATGCTTCTCTATCCACAGAATTTTTCAGGCAAAAATACTGGAGTGAATTGCGATTTCCAACTCTAGGGGATCTTTCCCACCCAGAAACCTGCGATTCCTGCGTCTTCTGCATTGGCAGGCAGATTCATTACCACCGTGCCACCTGGAAAACTCAATGTTATCTATAGGAGATGCTGTTTATGGTATAATCAAATGACAAGTATTAGGCACTATAGTTTTGACTATAGTCAATCAAAAGATTATAAAATATATAGATGGATTTTTTAAAACAGAAAATGGAAATGCAGAAAAGCATGTAAAATATGAAAGAAGTTTGCATTAAGTGTTTGCCTCATTCAGTGTTTCTGTAACGAAATCATCATAGCTCTTTTTTTGGACTAGTATAATAACTTATACAGCCTGTAAAATTGTGGTTGTCCTCCATGAGACAAAATTTAATAGTGTTGTGAAATGTCATGTGGTTGTCTGGAAATGAAAGGTTATATAGAGAACTGAGCCCAAGATTATGGTGTGGCAAGGACATAATAATCAGGTAAGGTAGTTATATTATATACCCCCTTTTTGGGGAAAGAGTAACTGCCTTTCATGCATGTCTATGGGGAGATGGAGTTGTGCCTTTAAATAACAAACTTTGGTCACTGTGACCTCAAGACTTCTTTTAGGGACTGGTTTTGTTTGTGTCTGCCTTGCTGCTGAGACTCTTTGGGGGCAGCTTGTATGGAATTTTAGAGGATTTTTTTCTTGGGGGAGGAAGAGGAGTGTGCTGGGACAAGGAGGAAATGCTTTTTCCTCTCATGATAATTTCTTGCATAGGAAGGGGAGCGATTCTTGCTGAAACATCCCTGGCCTCGCTTGCCCTTCAATCATTCTTTGCCTGGGGCGGGGGAAGGTATAAATTAGATTGCTGAGATTGAAAGGAGAAACGCGCATGTGTAGCCCAGCCTCTTCTGCCTGCGTCCCACTCTAAGGAGTAGATTACCAGTAAGGTATGGGCGGTACCTGCTCCTCAGTGCACAAGTCTTCCCCGGGGCTGTGACATCCCTGTGGGGGAATGCGTGCTCTGGGCCAGCCTTGGCTATGACTGCATGGCGGCCTGATTCTGTGATTCATTATTAGTAGGAACACCTGCCCAAAGACAGAAATCACATTCTACAGTCTGTCCTTTATCGGGAATACGGGTGCCAGCGTATTTCAACAACTGTCATGTACTTCTCATACTTGTTATTCTTGGAATTCCAAAATGCCTTAAATGAGATATTAGATTTGAAGAAATACAATGCTTTGTTCTTTCATCTACTGCTTCTTTGTCTTATTTCATAATTTGTCCAGATCCTGGGTAGGAAAAAAATGGCTACTATTTTTTGGGGCCCAGCAGAATGAACATATATGTTTAAAAAACCAGTAAAATCCTAACTAAAGAAGAAGTCAAAATGTTTAATCTGTAGAATATTTTTGTCCGTACTCAGAGAACACCTCCAAGTAGAAACTACATTTCAGCCACCAAACAGCAAGAAAGCTTGAATTTATTCTGCAATGGCAAAGACATTGGAAAACACTGAAAAACCATGGTACATATAGAAACCAGAAACAGTAGGTCAAATATATGGGGTTTAAAAAATATTTTGTCCCAATGAAACACATGGGGCTTGTTAAGAGTATACTATATATTGGAAGAATAAACTGGGGAATTGATAGTTTATGTAGTTTAATAAGTGGATTACAATAATAAAATATATTTTTTTCTACTAGCAGTAAACTATTGTATCAAAATTATATTGTGAAAAAAGTAATGAGGCAAGGAGATGCAGAGAAAAAACTATATACTCTTTTCTTATGGAGAGACAATAAAGAATAAAAAGATGCTTTAAGAGATTGCGGCTTATTGAATTGAGCAAATTCAGAAGTGAACTCAGAAGGGAAATAATATTTTATGGGAGAATGAAAGGCATAAAGGTTATCTGGTGGAAACAATTAATAAATTCAAGAGAACATACTGTTCAGCCCCACCCTAAGAAAAAATAGAAAAGGGAAATCTCAAAATAAAGCAAAAATACATCAAGAACAATAATAACAGCAACAAAACAAGAGAGAAACCATCTAGCAAGGGTAGAATATTTCCATTCTTTTAATCACAACATTTTTTAAATTTAAAAACAAAGGGACAGTTTAGTAAGATGAAAGTTTCAGTCATGACTGCACTGGGCAGAATCTGCAGGAAGACCTACTGAATGGCATAAGGAACTCTATTTAATATTCTGTAATAACCACATGGGAGAAGAATCTAAAAAAGAGAAGATATGTGTATGTGTATAATTGATTCGCTTTTCTATTCAACAGAAACTTACACAACATTGTAAATCAACTATACCCCATAAAAATTTAAAAAACAAAAGCAAAAACCAGACAAAAAACACCATGGCAATACGAGTCTTCCTTATAGTAATGCCATTATAATGAGGAAAACCATGGGCAAACTTTAGAGATAGAATCCAAATGGTCTTCTGAAACCTACCTGAGCAGAGGTACAAGCTGGTGTTTGGGAAGGATTTGTGCGGACAAAGGGTGCAGGTACAAAGGAAAGAATTCAAGTACGTACCTAATTCAAACATGTACTCAAAGAATCCAGGAGTGTAACCCGAGTCTACGTGAAGATGAGTTGTTCCTCACAGACTCTGGTGGCTCAGACAGTAAAGAGTCTGCAATGCGGGAAACATGGGTTCGATCCCTGGGTCAAGAAGATCCTCTGGAGAAGGAAATGGCAACTCACTCCAGTATTCTTGCCTGGAGAATCCCATGGACAGAGAAGTTTGGCCGGCTATAGTCCATAGTTGCAAAGAGTTAGACACTACTGAGTGACTAATACTAATATCTGTGAGGCCATATTGCTTTATCTTGTCTACTAACCAATATCTATACCTAGAAAGACAGCTGAACTGATGAAGCAAGCTTTCTGTTCACTCACTTGATACAGGACTGGAGGTATAATGACAGTCTGCTTTCGTCCGGTCTGCCAGAGAATTTTCTGAGCATAGAATAGAGATTACACAGAAGCTGCATCTTGCTCAACTTTGAAGCTTCCAGAATGAATGTCATATAGGCAGTAGAGAGTTAATGCACATACTGTGATTTGAATTAGTTGACAGCAATTAGGGCAACTCTGAAGGAATCAGGAGCAGGGTTCATACACTTGATGGAAGATGAATGGAAGGAGGCTGGCACAGGACTTTATGTGATTGTGAGTGTAAGTGCCTCTATAGCCTTGGAGGTAGGAAAGATGTCACAGATTTGAAGGGCTTGTAGCATATGAATTTAGTTCTGCCTAACTAAAAGTAGACAGAATCTCACTCTTTAATGAGGACCTGCTTACTCTTTGTGTGTGTTAGTCACTCTAGTTGTGACTTTGCAACCCCAGGGACTGTATAGCCTGCCAGGCTCCTCTGTCTATGGAATTTCCCAGGCAAGAATACTGGAGTGGGTTGCCATTCCCTTCTCCAGGGGATCTTCCCTACCCAGGGATTGAACCTGGGACCCCTGTATTGCTGGCGGATTCTTTACCGTCTGAACCACCAAGGAAGATTGCTTACTCTAGTATGTCAACATAACTACAATGTTTAAACTATCATTTCATCATTTTAAGAGAACAGTTCGTGTCAGTAGTCAATGAGATTTAATTGTAGGTAAGATTGTGGGCTTTCTGGGTTGAATAAAATAGGTAAGGCCATAGTGTAGAGCCTGGAATTTTTAGGAAAAACATTCTAGTGTTATAGCCAATCATAGTATTTCTGGGAAACAGTGTATTTCTATGTAAAATCATAGTATTTCTGGGAAACATGGATTTTTGGGTAGAAAGATCAAGTTCATATCTGGGCAGAATGAGTTAATTTAGAAAATACAATCTTGAACAAGGGTTAATGTCTTCACAAAGTAACTTGTGATGGACTCAATTCTGAATTTGTTGACATCCTGGAGAAACTGGAGCACTAGGTTAAAAAGAGTGACAAGAAGAGAGTCAGACCAGACAAAATAATGGAGCAATGGAACTAATGTCTGCTTGTGCTTGGAAAGAGGGCAGCAAGGTGGGTATCAGCAGGTGGTCATAAAACGTAAAGATAAAACTCATACCTTCATCCGCTTAGAGAGTCAGGAGTGCCTAAGCTTTGTATTAATTATTCCTGTTCCATTTCCCCTCTTTACTAGTTTGGAGGTTTTACACACTTTTTCTTCATTCAGTTGTTATCCTAAAATCGAACACACACATTTAACGTATCAGAGTCTAAAGTTAATAATATCAAGGACCTTATTACACATTGAATCCATTTATTTCTTCCCATATTGTATGCTGCTGCTTTTTTTGTATTTTAAATCTGTCTTGTTGCTTTCAAACTCACATTAGATTTTTTAAAATGTAGTGTTACTTTAGATTTTTTTTTTTGTTTCTTATTCATGTTTGTATGTATCTGGTATGACTATATATATATATATATTTTTTTTTTTTTTAGTTTTGATTTTATATTGGAGTATAGTTGACTAACAATATTGTGACAGTTTCAGGTTTACCGCAAGTGATTCATTTATACATTTTCCATTTAAATTGTTATATAATATTGAGCAGAGTTCTCTGTGCTATACAGTAGGTCCTTGTTGGTTATCCATTTTAAATACAGCAGTGTGTAGATGTCAATCCCAAACTCCCTAACTATCCCTTCCACCCCAAGTACCACCGCCACCCCGGCCTTCTCCCCTGGTAACCACAAGTTCATTTTCTAAGTCTGTGAGTCTGCTTCTGTTTTGTAAATAAGTTCATTTGTATCATTTTTTTTGACATGTCATTGACAATATTTTATTAGCCTTTTGGATAGACATGGCACTTTATTTGCCAGGAAGGATGATCCCATCATACTTCTGCTGGAGTCAGCACATGACCTCCTCTTTGCTGATTCTTTAGCCCCAGTGCAGCCTGTCCTGTGCTTCCTGTCTGAGACGATGAAACCCAGCTTACCCAGTGCCATATACCACATATAAGTGATACAACATTTCTTTTTCTCTGTCTGACTTCCTTCACTCAGTATGACAATCTCTAGGTCTGTCTATGTTGCTGCAAATGGCATTATTTCATTTTTTTAATGGCTGAGTAATATTTCATCGTATATATGGACTACATCTTTATCCATTCATTTGTTGATGGACATTTAGGTTGCTTCCATGTCTTGACTGTTGTAAACAGTGGTGCAATTAACACTGGGATGCATTGTTCCTTTCTGACAATCTTTTCCCAGGAGTAGGATTGCAGGATCATATGATCGCTCTATTTTTAGTTTTTGAGGAATCTCCATACTGTTCTCCACAGTGTCTGTACAATTTACATTCCCACCAATAGGGTTAGGAGGGTTTCCTTCTCTCCACACTCTCTCGGGCATTTATTTTTTGTGAATTTTTTTGGTTATAGCATTTCTGATTAGTATGAGGTGATATCTCATTGTAGTTTTGATTTGCACACCTCTAATGCTAATTAGTAGAAAAGGACTATTAGCTCAGTTGGTAAAGAATCTGCCTGCAGTACAGGAGATCCGGGTTCGATCCTTGGGTCTGGATGATACCATGGAGAAGGATATGGCAACCCACTCCAGTATCCTTGCTTGGAAAATCTTATGGACAGAGGAGCCTGGTGGGCTGCAGTCATGGGGTCGCAAAAAGTTGGGCACGACTGGGTGACTAACACTTACTTACTTAATGCTAATTAGTAATTTTGAACATCTTTTCATGTGCCTTTTGGTCATCTATATGTTGTCTTTAGTGAAATGTCTTTTTAGGTCTTCTGCCCATCTTTTGACTGGGTTCTTTGTTTTGATGATATTAAGCTCCCTGAGTTGTTTGTAAATTGTTGATATATATCTTTCAGAATTTCCTTTAGTGAAAGTCTATTGGTGGTAAATTTTTTGTTTTTCTTTTTTGGTAATCATGTTTGCTCCATTCATGAAATCAGTATTTCTGGGTATAAAATTTTAGGGTTGGCAGTAACTTTATCTTTTACTGAAGATCAATATACTGTCTCTAGTTTATAGTATGACTATCGGAATTACAGATGTATATCTGTCACTTTTTTAAGGTAACCTTTCACTTGGGAGCTTTTCAGATTTTCTCATTTTCTTTATTGTTCTGAAATTCTATTATAATAAGTCTTGATGTAGGTTTCTTTTTAAATATCCTAGTTGGGATTCATTAGTTTCTCCATATTCATGGGTTCATGTCTTTCATAAATTAGTAACCAGTATTCAAATATTGCCTCTGCTGTACTTAGTGTTTATTCCCATCTAGACTTCTTTGAAGTGTATACTACACATTTGTCCTTCAACTTTTGTGTTTCAACTTCTGTTCTCTTTTTTATCTTTCTGTTCTTTTAATGTTGCTCATTAGATAACTTCTTATTAAACCAACATTTCAATTTATTGTCTCTTTATATCTATCTAACAGCTATATATTTATCCATTCACTTTTAAATTTCAGTTATTACACTGTTCCTTTCTAGAGGATCTATTTTGTTATGTTTTGCATACTTTTAATTCATTAAAATTATTTTAAACTGGCTTTAACTTCTTTAGAGATTATAAATTAAAATAATTTTGTATTTTATCCTTGATTATTCCAATATTTAAAATCTTTACAGGGCCTCCTTTTGTCTACTGTTTCTGTGGACTGTCAGTCAAGGCAACTTTTTTCCTTTTCTTTCTGATTTTTAATTAAGAAGCCACTCATTTTTCTTGGAAAAATATTTCTGAGTCTCTTTCACAGCTATTGTGATATATTTTCTGCAGATGATACTGCACTTGTTTCTGACTGGTACTTTGGGGTGGTAAAAGTTATAGTATATCCTTGACTTACTTAATGACTTGAGATTATCTTGGATGATACAGGCTATGTAATTTAAAACTGCTAATCCTCTTGAGGGCCAGCTTGTAATTATGATCTTTCATGTTGAAACCTGTCTTCTAGACTCTACTCCATGTTTTAGTTCCAGGGCAGTTTTCTTTGTTGTTTCTTGAAAATGGACTTCCATCTAGGTTTACTTCTTCATCACGCTTACAATGAGTATATAGCTCTTGTGATTTCAGCTTTATAATGGGGTATCTCTTGTTAGAACCACCATTTGGAGGACACTAAGCTTTGTCTTCTCCTTCAAGTACTATGAAGGCCTGTAGAAATACAAACTAAATTTATCTAGATTTGAAAATTGCTTTTAGACTATATCTGACTTCAAAAATCTGTTTATTTCCCTGAATGTTCAGCTTTGCTTATATATTGACTAGTAAATTCTTTATTTTTTTATTTGAAAGCCTGGGATTTTCATTGTCTTTAGCAGAAGGATGCATCTAACCAGTCATATTGAAACAGACAAGGGGAAAGAGGAAGGTAGAAAATGAGAAAGTATCTGAAATAGAAATTTATATTTTATTGGAGATTTCAGATGTTTTCTTAATCCATTATGGTATACAATAGAGAATTAAAGCATTATTATTAGCATAGAATGAGCCCTAGACAAATGTGTCCTTCATCCATATTGGTCAGCAATAAGGAAGTCTTTCCTTAGATTTCTTACTCAAATGTGTTTCTTTCTGTTAAGCACACATGCAGCCCAAGTTTAGGGTTTCCCAGGTGGCTTTAGTGGTAAAGAATCCACCTGACAAGGCAGGCAGACCCAGGTTCAATCCCTGGGTCGGGAAGATCCCCTGGAGTAGGAAATGGCACCCCACTCCAGTATCCTTGCCTGGAAAATTCCATGGACAGAGGAGTCTGGCAGTCTATAGTTCATTTGACTGCAAGGAGTCAGACATGACGGAGCAAAGTCCATAGCCCAAGTATACTTTTATCCTTCCTCATGTTTGCCTTTGATCCATTTATCAAAAAAACACAAACCTTCTTGAAAGGGGCAAGATTTCCAGTCAATTAGTATGATATTGCTAATAAAGAGAATTCTGTTGCCATCGTGTCTGTGGTTTTTGTGGTTGTTAATATTTTGCATATGTGCTGTGTTTTCAGTGAGTACTTCAGTGGAAAAGAGTTCTGTTATTTGTTTCTTTGTTGATTTATTTTTATGAAGGATCTGCCCAGAATCTATGAAAAAGATGATTTTTCCTTGTCTTTAATGATCTTATGCAAAATTACTCATTATAATTGTGATATATATTTTCTGTATCGTGAATGACTTTGATTCATTTATTTTTGTGGTCTAGACATTTTAGATATTTCCAAATAAAGTCTAACTGCCAATATCTCTGTGGCATAGACCATTGCTTTTCTGTTAACGTCTTTGTCCAAACAAATCAACTGGAAGTTGATTTATTCACTTTACTATTGTATTCAATTCAGCATTGTCCAGAAAATAGATTTTGGTGTCTTATTTTATTCAGTCTGAAAACTCTTGGCCTGTTTCATTTGCCTTCTCCCAAGCTCTGTCACATTATAACCTTATTTAAGTGCATGTTCTATTTTATTTTATTTTTTTATTGCTGCTGTAACATATTGCCACAAAATTGGTTGCTTAAGATAACATCTATTTATTGTGTGTTTACAGTTCTGGAAGACTGAAATCAGTTTTCCTGAGCTAAAAATCAAGGTATCCCCTTGGTAATTCTTGTTGAGTTTCTGTTCTCTTGCTTTTTCCATCTTCTAAAGCCACATTTTTGCATTCCTTTCCCCTGGGCCCTTTATCTTCAAAGCCTGAAGTGTAACACTGCTTTCTTTGTGTCACATTGCTTTCTTTGCCTCTCTCTTATAAAGACATATGTTATTGCACTTCAGCATCACCCAAATAATCCAGAATAATCCTCCCATCTAAAAATCCTTAGATTATTTGCATTTGGGAAGTCATTTTGCTGCTTAAAGTAACACTTAGAATTTCCAGGGCTTGTGCCTTGCCAGGATGGATGAGTCACAAGCTGGAATCAAGATTGCCAGGAGAAATATCAGTAACCTCAGACATGCCAATGTGTGAAGATGTGCTCAGTTGCTCAGTCCTGTCCAACTCTGTAGTCCCATAGACTGTAGCCCCCAGGTTTCCCTGTCCATGAAATTTTCCAGACAAGAATACTGGAGTGAGTTGCCATTTCTTCCTCCAAGAGATCTTCCCAACAAAGGGATTGAAGCTGTGTCTTTTGCATCTCCTGCATTGGCAGGCAGATTCTTTATCATCTGAGCCATCAGGGAAGCCCAGATATACAGATGATACCACTCTAATGATACAAAGCAAAGAGGAAGAACCTCTTGATGAAGAAGAAAGAGGAGAGTGAAAAATCTGGTTCAAAACTCAACACTGAAAAAACTAAGATCACGGCATCTGGGAAAAAATGGCAACAGTGATAGATTTTATTTTCTTGGGCTCCAAAATCACTGTGGATGGTGACTGCAGTCATGAAACTAAAAGACACTTGCTCTTTGGAAGAAAAGTTATGCCAAACCTAGACAGCATATTAAAAATCAGAGACATCACTTTGCTGAGAAAGGTCTGTAGAGTCAAAGATGTGGTTTTTCCAGTAGTCATGTACAGAAGTGAGAGCTGGACCATAAAGAAGGCAGAGAGCCCAAGAACTGAAGCTTTTGAATTATGCTGGACTCTTGAGAATCCGTTGGACAACAAGGAGATCAAACCAGTCAGTCCTAAAGGAAACCAATGCTGAATATACATTGGGAGGACTGATGCTGACTGAAGCTCCATTACTTTGGCCTCCTGATGCAAAGAGCTACCTCAGTGGAAAAGACCCTGATGCTGGGAAAAACTGAGGGCAAAAGAGAAGGGGGCAACAGAGGATGAGATGGTTGGATGGCATCATCGACTCATTAGACATGAATCTGAGCAGATTCCAGGAGATAGTGAAGGGCAGGGAAGCTTGGAAGCCAGATAACCATGATCACTCACCTAGAGGCAGACATCCTGGAGCACAAAGTCACATGGACTTAGGAAGCATCACTGTGAACAAAGCTATGGAGGAGATGGAATTTCAGCTGAGCTATTTCAAATACTAAAAGATGATGCTGTTAAAGTGTTACGTTCAATATGCCAGAAAATTTGGAAAACTCAGCAGTGGTCACAAGACTGGAAAAGTTCAGTTTCCATTACAATCCCAAAGAAGGGCAATGCCAAAGAATGTTCAGACTACCACACAATCTCACTGATTTCTCATGCTAGCAAAGTAATGCTAAAAATTCTCCAAATTAGGCTTCAACAGTACGTGAATGAAAAACTTCCATATATTCAAGCTGGATTTAGAAAAGACAGAGGAACTAGAGATCAAATTGCTAACATCCGTTGGATCACAGAAAAAGCAAGAGAATTCCAGAGAAATATCTACTTATACTTCATTGACTATGTTAAAGCCTTTGACTGTGTGGATCACAGCAAACTGGAAAATTCTTAAAGAGATGGGAATACCAGACCACCTTACCTGCCTCCCGAGAAACCTTTATGCAAGTCAAAAAGCAACTGTTAGAACTGGACATGAAACAACAGACTGGTTCCAAATTGGGAAAGGAGTATGTCAGGGCTGTATATTGTCAGTTCAGTTCAGTTCAGTTCAGTAGCTCAGTCGTGTCTGACTCTTTGCGACCCCATGAATTGCAGCACGCCAGGCCTCTCTGTCTACCACCAACTCTCGGAGTTCACTCAAACTCATGTCCGTCGAGTCGGTGATGCCATCCAGCCATCTCATCCTCTGTTGTCCCCTTTTCGTCCTGCCCCCAATCCCTCCCAGCATCAGAGTCTTTTCCAATGAGTCAACTCTTTGCATGAGGTGGCCAAAGTATTGGAGTTTCAGCTTTAGCATCAGTCCTTCCAAAGAACACCCAGGACTGATCTCCTTTAGAATGGACTGGTTGGATCTCCTTGAAGTCCAAGAGACTCTCAAGAGTCTTCTCCAACACCACAGTGCAAAAGCATCAATTCTTCGGCGCTCAGCTTTCTTCACAGTCCAACTCTCACATCTATACATGACCACTGGAAAAACCATAGCCTTGACTAGACGGACCTTTGTTGGCAAAGTAATGTCTCTGCTTTTCAATATGCTATCTAGTTTGGTCATAACTTTCCTTCCAAGGAGTAAGTGTCTTTTAATTTCATGGCTGCAGTCACCATCTGCAGTGATTTTGGAACCCAAGAAAATAAAGTCTGACACTGTTTCCACTGTTTCCCCATCTATTTCCCATGAAGTGATGGGACCAGGTGCCATGATCTTCATTTTCTGAATGTTGAGCTTTAAGCCAACTTTTTCACTCTCCTCTTTCACTTTCATCAAGAGGCTTCTTCTTAGTTCCTCTTCACTTTCTGCCATAAGGGTGGTGTCATCTGCATATCTGAGGTTATTGATATTTCTCCCGGCAATCTTGATTCCAGCTTGTGCTTCTTCCAGCCCAGCGTTTCTCATGATGTACTCTGCATAGAAGTTAAATAAGCAGGGTGACAATATACAGCCTTGATGTACTCCTTTTCCTATTTGGAACCAGTCTGTTGTTTCATGTCCAGTTCTAACTGTTGCTTCCTGACCTGCATACAGGTTTCTCAAAGGGCAGGTCAGGTGGTCTGGTATTCCCATATCTTTCAGAATTTTCCAGTTTATTGTGATCCACACAGTCAAAGGCTTTGGCACAGTCAATAAAGCAGAAATAGATGTTTTTCTGGAACTCTCTTGATTTTTCCATGATCCAGCAGATGTTGGCAATTTGATCTCTGGTTCCTCTGCCTTTTCTAAAACCAGCTTTAACATCTGGAAGTTCATGGTTCATGTATTGCTGAAGCCTGGCTTGGAGAATTTTGAGCATTACTTTGCTAGCGTGTAAGATGAGTGCAATTGTGCGGTAGTTTGAGCATTCTTTGGCATTGCCTTCCTTTGGGATTGGAATGAAAACTGACCTTTTCCAGTCCTGTGGCCACTGCTGAGTTTTCCAAATATGCTGGCATATTGAGTGCAGCACTTTCACAGCATCATCTTTCAGGATTTGGAATAGCTCAACTAGAATTTCATCATCTCCACTAGCTTTGTAGTGATGCTTTCTAAGGCCCACTTGACTTCATAGTCCAGGATGTCTGGCTCTAGGTGAGTGATCACACCATCATGATTATCTTGGTCATGAAGATCTTTTTTGTACAGTTCTTCTGTAACAACTGTATATTGTCACCCTGTTTATTTAACTTACATGCTGAATACATCATGTGAAATGCCAGGCTGGATAGAGCACAAGTTGGAATCAAGATTGACAGGAGAAATATCAATAACCTCAGATATGCAGATGACATCACTCTTATGGCAGAAATTGAAGAGGAGCTAAAGAGCCTCTTGATGAAAGTGAAAGAGGAGAGCAAAAAAGCTGACTTAAAACTCAACATTAAAAATAGTAAGATCATGGCATCTGGTCCCATCACTTCATGGCAAACAGATGGGGAAACAATGGAAACAGTGAGAGATTTTATTTTCTTGGGCTCCAAAATCTCTGCAGATGGTGACTGTAGCCATGAAATTAAAAGACGCTTGCTCCTTGAAAGAAAAGTTATGAACAACCTAGGCAGCATATTGAAAAGTGGAGACATTACTTTGCTGACAAAGGTCCATCTAGTCAAAGCTATGGTTTTTCCAGTAGTCATGTATGAATGTGAGAGTTGAACCACAAAGAAGGCTGAGCACCAAAGAATTGATGTTTTTGAACTGTGGTGTTGGAGAAGACTCTTAAGGGTCCCTTGGACTGCAAGGAGATCAAAGCAGTCAAATCTAAAGAAAATAAACATTGAATAGTCATCAGAAGGACTGATGGCTGAAACTGAAACTACAATACTTTGGCCACCTGATGCAAAGTGGAGACTCATTAGCAAAGACCTTGATGCTGGGAAATATTGAAGGCAGGAGGAGAAGGGGATGACAGAGGATGAGACGGTTGGATGGCATCACTGACTAAACAGACGTGAGTTTGAGCAAGCTCTGGGAGATGGTGAAGGACAGGGGAAGCCGGGCTTGCTGCAGTCCATGCGATTGCAGAGTCAGACACGGCTGAGCACCTGAACAGCAACACCAACAAGGGAAGCCTGGTGTGCTGGGTCCATGTTAGTGACTGAACAACAATAGTCGCTTCAGCCGTATCTAACTCTTTGTGACCACGTGAACTGTAGCCTGTCAGCCTCCTCTGTCCATGGAATTTTCCAGGCAAGAATCCTGGAGTGTGTTGCCATTTCCTCCTCCAGGCAAATCTTCCTGACCCAGGGATCAAACCCACATCTCCTGCCTTGTAGGTGGATTCTTTACCTTTGAGCCACCTGAGAAGCCCTTCCAGGGCTTAGGAGCTGAATACTTTGGGGACACCACTTTTCATCCTACCACATCAATTGTTTCAGTTCTTTCCTCTGCCATCACAGCTTGTAGCCATCCTTTCAATTTAATTTGCTAACAAGATAGTAAAGCCACTGTCAGAAGGCTTAAACTTGTAGTAGTAAAAACTGATAATGTTACCTTCATTTCCCCTTTTCATCTTATGTGGAGTCACCTATTTTGTTCTGTTTTCAGATATAATATTTTATAATTTCAAAGTGGACTAGAATAGGCTTTAAAAAGTTAAAATAGTAAATATTGCCTCTCAATGTTGTTCCTATCTCTATTATTATCTAATACTTAAAATTAGGTTCAGTGTGTTCAGCCAGGATGCTAGTTTCCTCCTCAGTTAAGATTCCTGGTCATTTTGTATATTCATGGTCAACTAGGAATGCAGGTATAGGGTTGTGATGTGTATATGTGAGGTTGGGGGGCAAACAGAATGGGGCAGAATATTCTTTATGGCAAAAAGTTAGATGTTGAGCCTGAGAGGAGCCACGTGACAATAGCACATGCAGAATTGGGATGGCATCACTGACTCGATGGACGTGTGTCTGAGTGAACTCCGGGAGTTGATGACGGACAGGGAGGCCTGGCGTGCTGCGATTCATGGGGTCACAAAGAGTCGGACAAGACTGAGCGACTGAACTGAACTGAACTGAACTGAAGCAAATTAACAATAAACTGTGAATGATCTAGGTCCTTACTCTTCTGGGTTACATGGTAAAATAAAGAAATAAAAAATAAAAACAAAAACAAAACAGGAAATTAGGTTTCCTGAAATGTAGGACATTCAGTCCAAACTTGGGAAAGTCATCAGGCATATTGAGACATGTTGTTAACTTTTCTCACAACCCACTTTTCAATAACTTCGTGAAAATCTCCACTGTAGAGTTCCCTGATCTTGTGAAAAACAAAGACCATCAGTCATACATTTTGATTTGGGAACATCAGCTTGAGGGGATCAGATCTGCCGTTCTCATGCAGAACCTACGTCAGGCTAGGTTCTTGTGGTTTGCCATCTGTGCTGGGAATTCGAAGGATGTTTTTTAGGATTGCCTTTCCTTCTGGTGGGGGCCTTTGATTTCCCCCAAAATTATATAACTGAACTCGTTTTTCATTAGAGCTTCTTTTTCTCAATTGGGAGACACTATCCTATTTGTCCTTTACTTTTTTCAAGCACTGCTTATATTTTACAGATATAAAGCATTGAGTAAATTATAATTGTTTGGAAAAGTGAAGTGTTAACATTATAAAGTGTTACTGCCAGAGTCTTGGTAGAGCCAAGTTTCTGACTCTCTAAGCCAGTGTTCTCCAATATGCTTTCCCTAACTTCTTAATATCAAATGAGGAAGAAAATGGATACAATTCACTTCCTGCATTTGATATCCTGCAATGAAAACAGGATGTTAGCACATGTGAAAGGAAGACATTTAGCATAGGAAGTAGCATATGGACCCCTTAAAAACATTATTTTGGGTTGGATTATGAATTAACCCTGGGTTTCCTTTTTCTGAATTTACATACTTCAATGTTGCCAGCATTTCATTTATATTTGGAACAATTCAAGTGTCTTGAAATATTGTTAGCATAATACATATCAAAGAAAAAGGATCATTCTTTTAAATATTTTTTATCTATTTTTTTTTTTCTCAGAAAGTCAGATTTGAAATTAGCCTATTCTGGTGAAACATGATGTGCTGTCTGGTGTTTTCTGTGCTCTTAATTCTAGTTAACCTGCCAAAGTTTTCAAAAAATTATTAGAGGACGTTTTGAGAAGATGAGACAAGTATAATGATTTTAAAAGACTAAAGTTATGAAATTAAGGTAGCATGTGAGAAAAGCCATTGTCCTTGAGTATTTATGAGGGCTCTCTGGCTGTTAATATATTTTAATCCCAGTAAATAGCCACCTAATGAGTAAATAAGTTCTATTGAGAGAAAATATATTGTAGGTATGAATGGCCTACCTACAATAGGAAGACCAGGGTCATAATGAATGACCCTTTGCTTTTATAGCCAGAAAAATGTATACTAGAAAGGATCTTGAGAGGTTATCAGACAGATGTTCTGTTTAAAGGACTGCTATGTACTGGTCTAAGTTTAAAGGGAAGAAATGATACGTGGGCACTTAGCCTTACACTGGTTGTGGAAGACAATTAGCAGGTTATAACAAATAAAAATCTAGAGCTTAAGGTACACTATTTGGAAATGTTTGCTTTCCTTACTAAGTTAGGAGAGCTGACATAGGGAACTGAATAAATAAATGCATTTTTGCCCTGGTAAGTTTATTTCATTTTTTCCTGCATAACTAACAATAGCAATAGCAAAGGAAAATGACTACAGGACAGAATAGCAAGTCGAACAAACCGATATTAACAAGATGGGATTAATAAGTGTCTAAGGCCATGGCACCCCACTCCAGTACTCTTGCCTGGAAAATCCCATGAACGGAGGAGCCTGGTAGGCTAGAGTCCATGGGGTTGCGAAGAGTAGGACACGACTGAGCGACTTCACTTTCACTTTTCACTTTCATGCATTGGAACAGGAAATGGCAACCCACTCCAGTATTCTTGCCTGGAGAATCCCAGGGACAGAGGAGCCTGGTGGGCTGCCGTCTCTGGGGTTGCACAGAATCGGACACGACTGAAGTGACTTAGCAGCAGCAAGGGAACTATGTCAATACATGAAAATATGTTATACATTAATATGGAAGAATATGGATAAATTTTCTTGAATTACCACTGCATTAGAAACATATATCAGTTAATGCTAAAATGGTATCATTTTACTATCCATTTTTATAAAACATGATTATTACTTATTTTCACAAAATAACTTAATAGTATTGTAATTTAAAATTTAAATAGCTTAGGTTTTAAAATATGAAGTTATTTAAGTATGCAAAAATATTTAACAGTTTACTTAGAGACCATATTTTTTTTGTTCTAACTACAGGTATACTTTCTTATTTGGTACTTAATCCTCTGTTCCTTCCATTGTATAATGTTTTTGCCAAAACAAAGATATTGGACAAGTTAAATGGAAATTCAGATCTTCTCAAAAGATTTTTAAGAAAGCTTTCTCTTCGTTTAAAGATTAAGTTCTATTAGTTGTGGAGGCTTAAATGTCTTTTCTACCCTAGTTTCATGTATGTAAAAGCATGCTAAAGAGAGAGATAGTAGTAGACATTTTCTTGAGATGTACATTAAATTTTTGTCCTAAAAATTTGACACAGAAAGAAAATTATATAGAGCATAATGTCTATTTTGAGTATGTCTCTATTTAAAGATCAGAATAATTGCATATTATAATTTTAAATGGTCTCACAAATCATTTAGTTTTACTAAGACCTATTAATATTAAATTACCTGCCTAAGCATATAAGCTAGTTAGCTTTAGAGCTAGGATTGTGGGCATGTGTGCTAAGTTGCTTCAGTCGTGTCTGACTCTTTACCACCCCCTGGACCGTAGCCCACCAGGTTCCTCTGTCCATGGGATTCTCCAGGCAAGAATATTGGAGTGGGTTGCAATGCCCTCCTCCAGGGGACCTTCCTGACCCAGGGATTGAACGTGCGTCTCTTAATGTCTCCTGCATTGGCAGGAAGATTCTTTCCCACTAGTGCTACCTGGAAAGCCCAAGCTAGGAGTAACCCTCAAATTTCTGTATGTTTTAATACAATGCTTTTTCCATTATGTACGATTTGTAACTAAATTGATATGTGCATTTTTGTATTTAGCATTTTGAGATAATTGAGATTATTTAATTGAAAATTATTTCTCAGCAGAAATGCAGAAGTGGAGTCTTGCAGGAATAAGAATTGAGTAGGGAAAAAAAAAAACAACACTTGGCCAATGCATTTGGCTCCCAGTTAAACCTGAGATGGAAACTACGTTGAATTACAGTGTTGTCTGGTTTCTGACAACAGAGAACATATACATTCATCTAAGGAGACAATTTATTTTCTCGAAAGTGAATTCAAAGTTCAAGATATAAGAAAAGTGAAAAAAAATTTTTTTGGAGCACGTGCTATCTTCCATGGATTGTATTAGCTACTATATTATGCCACCGCAGTTAATGTTCATAAACACCCTATAAGGCAAGTGTAATTATAGTTGTAGACGTGAAGAACTAAGTCTCAGAAAGGTTAAGTTAATTGCCAGTTACTCTCCCTCAACACCTACTAATTCACCTCACCAGTAAGTCGTGATTTGGGCTTCACTGGTCTTAGCTGAATACTGGGAAGGAGAGGAAATAATTAGGTATTATAAAGTTTAAAATGAAGAAAAGATCTGAGCAGGTACCTCATTATGAGCCACTAAGGAATTGCAAATTAAAACAATGAGAAATGACTACACACCTGTTAGAATAGCCCAAATCTGAAACACTGACAACACAAAATGTTGGGGAGGGTGTGGAGCATCAAGAACTCTCAAAGAGAGGAAATGCAAATGCTACTGCCATTTGAAAGACAATTCAGCCGCTTCTTAGAAAACTAGGCGTACTGAACAATTCAGCAGTCGAGCTTCCTGGTATTTACTCAAATGAACGGAAAATTTATGTCTACACAAAAATCTGCACGTGGATGTTTATATATACTTTATAATTGCCAAAACTTGCAAGCAACCGTTTTTCGGTAGGTAAATGGATAAATACACTGTGGTGCCCTGGAGAATGTAATGTACAGCATAGAGATTATTGTAACAATACTGTATTATACACTTGAAAGTTGCCATGAGAGTAGATCTTAAATTTTCTTACCTCCACCCCCACACAATAGTCATATGAGGTGAAGTATGTGTTAACCAACTCTATCGTGATCATCATTTTGAAGTATATATGTGTATTAAATCACTGTGTTACACACCTTAAGCTTACAAAAAGTTATATATCAATTATATTTCAATAAATCTGGAAAAATGATTAGTGATAAAATAATAATTATAAAAAAACCTCATAGCACCCAGGCAATGGAATATTATTCAGCACTAAAAAGAAATGAGCTATCAATCCATGAATAGATGTGGAGAAAACTTAAATGCATATTAATTGAAAGAAGTCAATCTGTAAAGGCTAAACACTGATTCCAGCTACATGACTTTCTGGCAAAGGCAAAACTTATGGAGACAGTTAAAAGATCCATGCCTGCCAGGGCTTAAGGGAAAGAGTGGGATAAACAGGCAGAGCAGAGGGGATTTTTAGGCAGTGACACTATTCTGTATGATCCTATAATAGTGGATACAAACCATTATACATTTGCCAGAATCCATAGAAGGTACACAAAGCATAAACTCTACTGTAAACTACAGACTTTGGGTTATAATAAGGTGTCAATTCATCAACTGTAACAATTGTACTATGGTGTGGAAAAGGCTATCCTGCATGGGGCAGTAGATATATGGAAACTCGACTTTCTGCTCAATTTTGCTGTGAATCTCAAACTGCTCTAAAACATAAAGTTGTTTTTTTTTTTTTTTCAAAAGACAAAAGAACCACGTGGACCAGAATTTTGGGAAAAAGTGTTTATGGAGAGAAAGGGGCCCAAGTGAGAAAGAAGGAAAGGAGAGTGGTTTTTTTTTTTTTTTTTTTAATTTCAGGGGAGCTCCTTGAGCAGAGGTAAGGCTGGGCACAAAACACAAAGGAATATACTGAAATGGATGGATCCAGTGGAGTATCCGCCACATGGAAATGGTAAAGATTAGTGACCTGAGGTTGGATCCTTGTATCCACACCTCTTGGAGCAAAGGCAAATAAGGCCATTTCTATGTGGCCAGCCACAGGGCTGGGCCCTGTCACCATAATTAGACTTCTGCCAAATGGAACTCTGAAGCATTTAGGTGCCTGAGACTTATCTAATGGTGGGCATAATTTGATTCTGGGTTATCTAATTGCTAGCTGCTGAGTGGATATTTGTAAAATGCAATAATTATCTCAGGCAGTTTTTTTTTTCTTTTTAGCAAAACTGCAGTTGCTGCTAATTATGAACAATGCAGTTGGCATTTTATTGGGGTGTCATCTACAGTATACTAGTCATCACAGGTCAAAAGCATTCAGCTTGTGTTTAGTTTTTGGGATTTTTCTTTTTGACAGCAGCAGAATAGCAGAAAGAAGGGAAATTTCATGGAGGTTTTCCCCAAAGAATTATGGTTTTGCAGTAGCGTTGATTTATCATCCAAGAGACCAGTTCATAAAATAAAAATGTAATAAAACATAATGGGAATGGTTTTCCTCATCCCTTCACATAGCTCTTATTAACATTAATGGAAATTGTACGTGCATTTGGGAAGAAGAGGATGCCTGGTTTTTCTAAAGGCTTTATATTTAAACGGATTCAGTGAAAGGGTCTCATGTGTTTTATTCAAGCACAATATAGAATAAAGGGAGGGACACAAGGCCCCTCTTTGGAGAATACTCTGCTTTTTGTTGGGGTAATTTGATTTATTTTACAGTTCAGAAGTGTGGCGAGATAGCAGAGGAACCATGAGACACAGAGAGAGAAGGGTGCTGTTTTATTACAAAGCCCAATGCACTGTAAATAAATTCACTTATAATGATAATTTCAAAACACACCCTTGCAAAAGGGATCTATTTCTTCATGATTTAGTATTCCACGTGGTATATTTTATTCTACTTCTAACTCTGAAAACGTATTAAAAACATCTTAGATGGGGGAAAAAATGTAATGATTTTTTTTTTCTTCTCTAATTGAATCAGTCCTTCAAGTCTCTCTGGAATTGCAGCCTTTTGCCCTGAGCAACTAACCTCCCCCACTTGGCGAGTGTTATCCATGGGGTTGCAAGTGTTGCTGAGCAAATAACACAACTCTGTTTATTTTTTCTGATTAAAAAGATACATAACAAAACATGAAATAATGCCATTTGCAGCAACATGGATGGACCTAGAGATTATCATACTAAGTGAAATAAATCAGCTAAAAACAAATATATGACATCCCTTATATGTGGAATCTAAAAAGCAGCATAAATGAACTTATTTAGAAAACAGAAACAGACTCACAGACATAGAAAACAAACCTACGGTTACCAAAACGAAAGGAGGGGGAGGGATAAATTAGGAATATGAGATTAATAGATGCACATTACCATATATACAATAGGTAAACAACAAGCATTTACTGTATAACACAGGGAACTCTATTTAATATCTTATAATAAACTATAATGGAAAAGAAGCAAGCAAAAATAGTATGCTGCTGCTGCTAAGTCACTTCAGTCGTGTCCGATTCTGTGCGACCCCATAGACGGCAGCCCACCAGGCTCCCCCGTCCCTGGGATTCTCCAGGCAAGAACACTGGAGTGGGTTGCCATTTCCTGTTCCAATGCATGAAAGTGAAAAGTGAAAGTGAATTCGCTCAGTCGTGCCCTACTCTTAGCGATCCCATGGATTGCAGCCTACCAGGCTCCTCCGTCCATGGGATTTTCCAGGCAAGAGTACTGGAGTGGAGTGCCATTAACTAAATCATGTTGCTGTACACCTGAAACTAACACAGTATTGTAAGTCAACTATACATGTATACACATATATATACTATATATATGTGTGTATATATATACATATATATATGAGAAACACATTTTCATCATGCGAAATTTGAAAATAGTAAGAAGGTACAAAGAAAATAAAAAATGCTCATAATCTCAACCATACAGAAACACTACTTGATTGGTACATTGTATATATATCTGTGTGTGTATATATACAAACACACATTTGTATATATATGTGAATGTTTATGTATGAGTTATGAAACTGATGCTATATATGGATTTTTATACCTTATAAAATTATTTTATGGTAACTATTTCTGCAAGTCTATATACAGTCTTTGAAAACATGATTTTAATCTCTAAATAATTGGCTGTTTACTCATTTTTTCAAATGTATTTATTTTTAATTGAAGGATAATTGCTTTACAGTATTGTGTTGGTTTCTACCAAACATCAGCATGAATCAGCCATAGGTTTACCCATGTCCTCTCCCATTTATCCGTTCACTCATTTAATCATCCTCCTATTGTGGAATATTTAGATTGCTTTTTAATGGGAAAAAATCCTTTTGTATGATCTTTTTTGTGTGCATGTAATTGACACAAGGTATTCTGATTTTAATGATATTGGCTATTATGCCAGGTAAAAATATTAGGTTGCTGTTTTAACTTTACCTGATTTGATTGTTAGAGCAACTGAGCAGTTCTTCAAATGTTTATTTGGCCATGGGGTCACTGTTTGGTGACTAGACAGCATAATATTTAATAATACCACATAGGTCCTCACAGCTGAGGCTGGAGTTCATTTTGAGCTGTATTTTATTATTATCTGTTGGCAAATTCTTTAGGGCTGAAAGTTACAGACTTTATTGTAGAACTCTAAGAAACAGCTTATTTAAAAGACAGACATAATTATTCATGGATTAACAGTGTCCATGTCCCCAGATAGCTATAAAATCTGTAGGCTGATGGCCTACATGTAAGAAAAATTCATGTTTTCTTAGCAATTTGAAAGTAAATTTATTGTCTCAATAGATAAGGTATGTTGATGTCAAATATTGCTCTAGCTAAGTTCAGCTGTGAAACTTGCTATAGACTCTACGTGAATACAACTGTTCTGAGTTTAACTGAGGCAAACTCCAACGCTGGGAAAAAAAAAAAAATGCATATTGGCAAATTGAGATGACAGCGAGTATTATCTCTGGACAAACGGAATAGGATGGAAATTTTTCTTTTAGAAACTCAAAATTCCCTTCTTTATCTCATTTTCTACTCTCATCCTCCTCTAAACTTGGGATTTCCAGACCTGACAGCAGTAGAATATTCTAATGACCTTCAGACAAATACGGATTCGGTGGCTGTAACTCAAAGCGACTGACTCAGAGACTTCTGGGGGTAGGAGTGAAATATTGCAGAGTACTTTCCTTATTTTCTTGTTACCTTGAGTTCTAATAAAATATATGCATTACCTTATCTGAAAGACCAATTCAGCTCATTCACAATAAGTTACAGATGACACCATTGGCTTGAAAATCTTAATCCTTTCAGCATCTTGGTTATGTTGACTGGAAACCATGTCCAATATCATGCTACCTGCTATTTCTCAAAGTGTTTGCAGCAGGATGATTCTTTGTGGTGTGGGAACACCCCACATACTGCAGGTTGTCTGGAGTAGCAACACCTTCAATAACAGGTATGTTCCCAATATGACAACTCCCCAAATGTATGCTTACTTTTCCAGTAGCCACTGGGTGGAGGTGTGGAAGGACCACAGGATAAAAGCATGGCATTTCCCTTTAAAGAACTTATAATCAGTGAGACAAAGTAGACGCTCATAATATACAAGGAAGGTAGCAACAAGGTCTGGTTGAGTCTAAGAGGATAGAAGGGACTGATGAGTTGATATTCAATCTACCTTTAAAATAAATTTTTGAACTTAAATATTACAGGCAGCTAGTTTAATTCAATCTCATATAAAGTCATACAACGAAAGCAACATCAACATTTGGCTCCCCCAAGGCAATCTCTTTGTTTTGTTAGCTACTTATTCTCTGGCATTTATTTTGTATCTCTAAAGATAAATGCATAACAGTTACTCCTTGATTTACTTTAAAAATTTTAAGCCACCTGTTATGATATTTTAAGATTTATTTTTCTTGCCTTTTTACATACTATCATCGTTTATTATTCTTTGGTTACTTTATATTTTCTTATACTTAGTTTCTTCACCATTTTAGTTTCTTTATATTTAGTTTAGTTTCTTTGTATTATTTTTTCCTGCAGAGAACAGGAAAATATATATATTTCCCCCACTTTATATGTTTTCCTTATCGCTGTTTTTTCTACTAAACTTTCTGACAGAGCTGTCTCTTCTTTTATTGAAGTCAGAATTTCTCTGATGATACTATATTCTGTCCTCTTTCTTCTTTTGACTTTTTATTCCTTTACTTTCATTTTGGTGTGGTTTGAGGACAGTGCTGAAAGGTGGTGAATATTTTTATTTGGTCCTTGACATTTAACAGTTGAACTGAGTATCTCCAAAAGCTGATTTTGACAGGAAGATTTGGAGAAGATCTCATAGACCCGTGACTTTAGAGGTGGTTCTTTGGACTGGGTTGGTCAAAAAGTGGGTTTTTTGTAACGTCCTATGGAAAAATTCGCATGAATTTTTGACCAAGCCAGCAGCTATCTTACTTTTGTACAGAGAGCTGGGATAAGAAGGAAATTCACTCAAACAGTGTCGCAGATGCAAAGCACAAGATGCAGGAAAGGGTCTGGCCTCCCGTCCTCCCATGGAGACAGAGAGATGTGGATGCATCTGTGGGCTGAGTTCCACCAGGAGGACCTTTAATGACCCAGTACAGTGGTGACGGTTACATGTATCTGTGGATGGCACCCCAAACCATTAAATTGTACACACGCTTAAAAAAATGTGAGGAGCCAGTGGTGGCTTCAATAAAAAATTTTAATCACTTATTCCAAGAGTCACCAGATAGGGAAATGGGACAGCTTATCTGAGGGGGAGAAATAAGGTTTTATAGTGTCCCTAAACAGAAGCTCTTTCACTTTTGACAGAAGCATAGCAATTTCTTCATCAATATTGGTTTGAATAATTACCAAGATGATTTGACTAGCTTTCAAATTAGTACATCTGACTCTCAGGCATATTGTTATCTCAATAATACTTTAATCCACCCTGCATACTGTTTTGCTTAGAAAGTCTTGTTCATTGTGTTTTGACTGCAGAAAAGCTTCTTTCCCCCTCCCCAGGTCTGAAGTGCCTGCAGCCCCACTGCAGACAGCCCCTTCTTTCTGAGGAGGGCAGTAGAGACCCACAAATCACACTTCATTCCAAGCTCTTTGTTTCCTTCTTTATTCAGGCTGGGTTTTCATTCTTTCCCTGAATTCTTACTTTCTCAAAATTCTATCCTCCATTCCCAGGGGAATAATGTTATCTATTGGGAGGTCCTCATTGTCTGTAACTCAGCACACTTGTATTTAAAAATCTTAGTGACAAATGTAGAATGTGAGGGCTGAAAGCTACATTACAGATTGGTGAATAACCCTGGTTCTTACAGAATCTGAAAACCATAATAGTGACTTGACTTGCTCAAGGTCTCAAGTTATATATTAATAACATTGGAACTAGAATCCGTGTCTCAAACTGTAGCTTTTGCTGTATGATTTTAGTATCATTTTTGGCAACTGGCATCCATATATGTTTACCAACACAGAACAGAACGCATAACTAGTTACCATGAAATTAAAATGTTTGCTCAAGCCTTTTTTTAATATTACCATTTCTGTCCCATTTCAGTTCGTACTAAAATTAAAGTAAAATTATTTTCCCCCTTGTCAGAAGATATTTTATTTTTCTTAATATGTGCCATGTATAATATATGCCGTATTAGGCCCTATGAGGGGTATGAAAAAGGTATAAATAGAATGTCTATTTGGAGAGACAAGATATAAACAAAAAACAGCAAAGCAAATTAAAGTAAGATCATGAAGGAAGGGTTGTTATAACCAGTTGCCAGGTGAATGACCTACACTATCAGAGCTCTGAGTTCTGATGGGAAAAAGTTGTTGAGGAGAGACGTGGAATTTCACATAGGCCTTGAGGGATTTGGATATTTGGACCAAAGGTAGGCAATATTCGAGGTGAAAGAATGGTTCATTCAGAATGCCTATGCTCTCCTGGGCTGAATTATGGGCCGAGCACTAGGCAGGCAGATAGATATGCCCTTGAGTTCAGAGTCGAGTGCAAAACTTAGGCTGGACTGTAACAGAGCTTACAGAGGTCCTAGATAAAATGCCTTAGAAGCAAAGTTGATAATAGTAATATAATTGCAGTTCACTGATCATATATTTAATATTTTCCAGGCATTTTACCCATGTTGCAGAATTAAAAATTCATAATAACCCTCAGAAATAGGTCAGTATTATCACTGATATACAGTAGAGCAAAATTGAGGTTTAAAACTACAGTTAGAACCTTAAGTGCCTATAAGAAGAGAATCACACAAAATACCTTTTAAAAAGTATTTGCACCGTGACCCTCCCCTACACCCCTTCTGACTTTAGGAGCCTGCAGTAGGGTCTGAATATGGCAGTGTGGTTGTGATTATGGTTTTGGTTATTTAAACCTCCCGTGTTATATTAATATACAGCCAGGGGTGAGAATTCCTAGGTTAGAGGAACCAAAGAACAGTTCCCAGTTCCTGCATCTAATAAGTAGCAAGGTCAGGGTTTGAGCACGTGGGTCTGTCTGGAACCTCTGTAATTCCATCAGGCTGCCCCTAGATGGGTGGAGTGGTTCTATGAAATGCTCTGAGAACACTGTGAACAAGGGATATGTGCCTTGTGAGGGGATTCTCTGCACTGGGTACCCCAGTGTGGTTAACTGTTAGACACAACAGTGTAAGGTGTGAAATGAGTTTGGAAAAGATGCTTCAGTCTTCATGCCAGGCGATACTGTAGCATCTCAGACATGGAGGGAACATGCAAGTATTTGTTCAGGCCGCTGGTAATGCCTGAACCAAGGTTCTCCAGTATAGTTGTGTCCTCCATGAATGGTTAGTCCGGGGTCTGGATGGCTGATACTAAAAGGCTGAGATCATGGTTTTGCTATACAGAAATCTGTTTGGAACGGAAGGGACACAACTGAAGCCAAGGTAATAAGCCAGGTAAGCTTTCAAGGCACATTCCAGATGTCTAATTATGAGAATTAGAACGATCCGATCAAGGCTACTCAGTATATCACAGAATAGACTGTGTATGCTTATTGGATGACAAGCCTTAATTTTCATGATCGTAAATTCCCTAACAACACAGGGATTCAGGTCTCAGAATCCACACTTTTAAAACAGGGGATGGAGGCTCACCAATATGAGACCTCGTCCTAGGTTCTCTGATTTAGTATCCCCACCGAAGGAAAAATGTGACGCCACCTTCATCCTAGGGCTGAGAGATTTCACTGCAGAGTGAAGGAGAATTCTTGAAGCTCTCCTGCAGATGCACAGGTGAGGCAGAGATCGAGCCATGTAGGACATAATTCTGTGTTACTAGGGTCCTGTCTCAGTGTCCTGTGTTGAATATTCTAGGTTCCTGCAGACCCACATCTCCCTGCATTGATCAATATTCTTCAGACCTTTGATTCTGTAACACCTTGTCTCTCTGCCAGATTTTGCTTTCTCTTCCTCACTGATCCCTATAGGACCCATGGACATCTTGGGAGTGGCAGGAATCCTGCTCTTCCTCTCAACTTCTGAGAAATGATGGTAGAGTGAGTGGGTGGTGTGCCTATAATAGGTCTTTAGAAAAGAATGCATTGATTTCTCTGCGGATTTTTTTTTAAAGGCTTTGGGACATGACTGAGGGAATGGCTAATTACTATTTATGACTGTTTCATTCGGAGCTAATTGCCAGAGCTGCTGCAGACGCTGGGGCCTTCATTGCTGTTCTGTACCAAATGTGCAAACAGTAATAAAATGGTCGATGGGGGCCGATTCTTTGCACACCACTCTTGAAATGGAGCCTGTGTGCCTGGGCATATTTGTATGAATGCATATTGTATGCGCACATACACACACATGATTTTACATTTGAAAAGAGTCCGGCGGTCATTCTTGAAAACTCTTAAATAGGCCATAGATGTATAGGAAGGTCAGCTGTCAAGGTATAATGAGCATTGCTGTGTTGCTGGACTCCTTTGAAAAATGAAGTAACTGAGAGGTTATATACTTTTATTTCTCCCTGGCTTGACCACATGGGCTGGGACAGTAAAATGGTATGGAAACACTAGCCAGATTCATCAAAGTTTGGTTACATTAGAAGGAAAAGGGTAGAAATAGTAAATAGAGACTGGAGGGGTTTCTCCAAGTTATGCTTTGACTCTCCTTTAATTGATTTTCCTACTTTGTGTGAACCCAAGGCAGCTGCTATTTATATGGGGTGTGCTCGTGGGCTGCAGACATCTGGAGGGCAGCTTTTGGTCTGGACCATGGAAGGTATTGCCAATGTGTGTCCCCAAGGCCATGTTCCCATCTTCCTTCAAAGAATGTGACAACAAGGAAAGACATACATGGGCCTGGTTCAGGGAAGCTGCAGACTAGCATGACTGAGGAGGGGGACCGGAGGTCTCTACTGCTTCTTAAGGTAAATCTGTTTCACCATCCAGTAGAATAGTCCAGACTGTGTCATTGTGAAAATGTTGATTTACTTAGTGGTGAAAGCACTATATATACAAAGTATGTAACAGGGTGAATTAATGAGAAGCTGATTTATGAGAAGGAGCTTTAGGGGCCACCTGAGGGCTTGGGCCAGGAGCAACGCAGAGGCAACCATGGCAGACGGATTTCAGGGCCTCTTGCTCATGGTGTGACAGTGGTGACTTCGCTAAGCCTGCACGTGACTGCACGTGATTCAGCACTGTGCTTCAAACCCGAATGTGATTGAATCTCTCTCCATCACTGAGGCAGGATTTCAGAGTCAGAAGTAAGTTTACTTAGAAAATAAAGTATGAAGTGCAAAATTATTTTGCACCCGAGGATGGTAGATTAAAATCCATACCCATTTCACATGTTTAGAATTTAAATGACCACAAGGAAATGTGTATATAGACAGGGTTTAAGGTCAGATTAACTGAAATAATGCTTCCTTGTTAGTGGTCAGGCTCCTGATAATGATTATTCTCTTTAGTTCAGTTCTGACTGAACTGTTTTGGGTTCTGTGCAAGGCGCAAGGATTATAAAGATAAATTAGGCAGAATTCCTATTAAGGCGTGTTCAGACTAGTAGGGAAGACAGATGAGTGAGTAAAACGTTTGAATGTGGTGTCATAAACACATAACACTTCAGAGCTGAAGACATCCTTTTTATTTTAGTTTCTACTGACATGAATTTGAAGTAGTGATACATGTTAAATTTGCCTGCCTTTTCCTTAGTGATTAGATTCTATTATTGTGTTAAAGTATACCCTTGTAGCCTATGTATTGAACTCCTGCTAAGAAAGGGTGTATTCATTTGTCAGGGATGCTGTAACAAAGTACCACACAGCAGGTGGCTTAAACAACAGAAATTTATTGTGTTATTGCTCTGGAGGCCGGAAGTCCAGAATCAAGACACCAGGAAGGCCATGCTGCCTCTGGGTTCTAGGAAAGCATCTGTTCTGGACCTTTCTTATAGCTTCTGGTAATTTCTTGTTTCGCAGCAGAATGATTCCCATCTTCCTGACTGTGCGTCTCCATGTACAGATCTCTCCAGGCCAAAATTTTAATATTAACAAGTGCTTTAGTGCTTATTTCTTTAAAAAGAAATTTTCCCTCTGTTAACATTTGGCTGGTGTTTGCTTGGCTTCCAGAAAGATGCTGGGGTAGATTTCAGCCTTGTGTTCCCTTTCCAACTGACTCTGGCTATTTGACATAACAGATCCCCCCAGTGTCAGATTTGGAAAGAGAGCGTTGAGACGTAAACAGGGCAGTGTTACTGGGCTGGATGATTTTCTTTTCCCTGGGTCTCATATATGATGAAACTGACCTCTTGCCTCTTACTTTCATTGTTTGTTGGTGATGGTCAGTCCTGGGAGCCTTGCAAGTCAAGGAGAGCCTTGATTTGGAAAGTACATCTCTATTCCAGTGGATCCTTTGTTTCTTTCTGCAACTCTTAGAAATGTAACATATACAAACCTCCAGTTAAGTAGCATACACTTCCTGCATACCATCCTTCTAGGTGGTCTTATTATTGGAAGCAAAAGCAGCCCACTTTGTCCCTCTCTTCTTCAATACTGTCCTACGTCTGTTCATTGGAATCACCCGCACAACTCTGCCAAACTTAATGTAGACATCTCTTTCCTCTTCCACGGAATGCTTTGATTTTCTTAGGCTTAAGCCAGGCATCAGATCCTGTGATTCTCCCAGAAGCAGTGAATACATTTAAGCTGTTCAGAGTTGTCCCTGGGATTCTCTTCTTACCTGTCCAGAGAGAAAGGAGATAGTAAACCCTCTGTTCCTTCCTGGGATGGGAGATGGATTCACAGCAAAGCAAAAGCTTCTTCAGAAGTAATTATCTTCACAGTTTTTCCCTCTGACATCTTTTTATATGTGTGCTTTTGTGTATATTAGCTATACTTCAATAGCAAAGCTGGAGGCTTTTCATAATACTACTTATTCTTTATTCATAAAGTGTCTTAAAATTGGTTTTCGGTTTTGAATCTCAATAACTCTTTTAAACAGGAAGACACGTTAGAGTATTCACACTTGACAGATAAGGATAGCAGGGCCCAGAGAGAATAAGTAACTTGCACAAGTACAGATGGCAGTTAAGTGAAAACAGGGCTGGGGCTAGAAACTTGGTTTTCTGATTATGTGCAAACAATGAACGGTTTTCAATAGGGATCACACAGCTCTGAGAAGAGATGGTGGATGTGGGGACATAATAGAATGGAGGAAGGGAAATAGGAGGATTGGGAAAAAAAACCAGTTTTATAGTATTTTGATTTGCTTTTCATTGCATTCATGGTATTGCAAATAAAGGAGTCTGTGAGATTTTTATATTTTTTGAAAGAGAATATGAGCAAAAAAAACCTAGGGAAAAATGTACTCAAAATAGTCTCTCTCACTAGTCCCATTGTCTTCATTGAGCTCATCCAGTTTGTCAGGGTTAAGATATGTTGATAGTATACAATGCACTTTACCAAGATGACATTTATACTGAGATAAATACAGTTCTTATTCTAATGTAGTCTGTTTAAATTATCAGCATAGAAGTTACTTTAAATTTAGAGTTAGTGAAGACTTTAAGACTTAAAGTCCCCAGGAAGTTGCCTATTCCAAGAGCTTAAAGAGCTAACCAAACAAAAATAAACCATAAACATGAACTCTTCTTCCTCCTTCCCCGCTTTCCCTAAGCCCCTCTGATTTTTCTGGTTTATTTTAAGCCCATGCAGAACAAAACCCTTGCTGTTCCTTAACAAGTGAGAATGACTTGCCCAGACACACAATAAAACATTTGTGACAAGCGAGCATGCATGCCCTTAATCCAGATCTTGCTCAGCACAAGGTACTCTCTGGCTGCCTGATTCAACAAAGAGCCTTCTGTGCCTGCTCCTCGCCAAGGCTGAATGCCAATTGTCTTCAATTTGATTGCTCCTTGAACCCCAGTTCCCTGGTGGTTGGATGAGAATGCCACCCAGAACTGGCTGAGCTCAGGGACAATATTATTTTAAATCAGGTTTCCTTTATCCTTCATTCTTTAAAATGTTTTATTTTCATTTTTGTTTTTATTCTTGACTAGCTTCCCTCCGAGCCCTCAAAAGTTCCCTCTTTACCTTCCTCTTCCAGTCCCTTACCCCAAAGAGCTACCTCTTCCCACCTGGTCAGTCCGTGTTGCCTTTACAAAAGATGTCAGCAGGCTCAGCCAGCCTTGATCCCAGGGCCTTTTCGTGGTACCGTGAGATAAGAATCATACTGTACTATGAAACAAAGTACTTGGGCAAAAACAAACTGAAGAATGTCCCAGAGAGGAGAATGGAGGGAATAAACTGACAAGGCGTAATTTAAACATTCTGTTTAAAACAGGGAACATGAAAGACATTACCTCTTGGTATGAAATTCCTTCCAAATCTAAAATTCTGCATGGGGCATCCTTTATTCTTGTTACTCATTTAAAAAAAATCTACATGACTTATTTCTAATTATTATTTTTTATTTCTAATTACAAAAGCAACATGTTTATTGTAAAACATCTTTAGAAACTAAAAACAAATGAAAAGGAAAACCCCTACGATTTGGGGGTGCATAATTCAAGATTTTCTCTCATTCTCACACACACATATACACACATAATATGGTTTACTGAGTCAATGACATATTTTCTTTAACATTATGTTTTGAACACATTGTATTAGTAACAAATATTAATTAATACATGGCTGTAATTTTACATGTGTATATCATAATTTATTTAAACAATCCCCTGTAATTGCATTTTGTGAATGTCAAATTTTTTTGGATGTTTTAAATAACATTGGAGTAGAAATCTTTGCAGCTACATTCCAAATTTTTATGGCAAAGGAATAGAAGTAGAATTCTTAAAGTAAAAGACAGTGTACATTTCAAAATATTTTGATATTTATTGTGATCTAGGGAAGCCATTTCTTTTTCATATATATCGCTTTTGAAAAACATCCAACCTCATGTTCTTCACAGAGACTATACTGGATGAGCAGAGCTGTTCTTATACCCTATTAGTCCTAATGCAACTTCATCAACCTATCCTTAAACTATTTTGCACAGAGAGTACAAAAAAGAAAGTGCTTTCATGTGCTTATGCTGGAATATATTCATGCAGTCAACATATATTTCCATCTCTGATTCCATTGTTTCATGATTATTAGTTCAGTGGATCCCATTCTTTGGGGGTAAAGTACGGACTGCTAATGAAGAAAGTCTTGGGCATATCATTTAATTTTGAAATTCCCCATACTCTGCTTGGAAATGTTTATCTAAAAAGAAGATAGACACTATTACCTCTACGGCAGAGACATTATTCTGCTGGGAATGGATGAAATTGTCTGGTTATTTATAAGAGAGGCCTTAAAATTGTATTTTGTTAAGTTTTTTAGCTTTAAGGGAGTTATGACCATTGCTAAATTAAGTTTTTCTTTTCTCAGATTTTTTTTTCCTGAGACACTGTGTTTTGTCATGCACTAATCATCATTGATTTCTTAATTGTGTTCTTGATATTTTTTTAGCAAAATAGGGCGGCAAATTTGATTGGAATCATTTTAGCTAGGTTGTCAGTATGTTTATTATCACTATAAGCAGTTTATTTCTTTCCAGCTTGAAGGCCAAGGACAAATAATTGAAACTCCAGAGACTGTCATCTACTACCCTCCTTCCCCCCGACCTAGCCCCACCATTCTATGGCCTTATCAGGAACACTTTGCCGGTTTTTTGTCTTTCTTTAATTCAAATAGCTATTTATTTCTCAAGGTATAAAGCAAGTGTGGGTAAATATTGTTCTAAATCTGAAACAGATGTCTTAAAGTAGTCTTCTCATCTTTCACTCTTTGGTTAAATAAACCTCTGAAACAGAAAGGTAGGTTTGGATGTTGGCTATTTGTGAAGTTTGTGTACCAGAAAGGCAGATGTTTTGATCCAATATCAAAAATATCCAATCCTCAAAACTCAATTGTTACATTAGATAAACTAGTTTATCAAATTTATCAAACATTTGCACAGCACAGTTTGCTAGTTAGCCTTGGATTGAGACAAAAAATTTGGCAGAATATTCTGGAACCTCACAGTAGATGGGATTAAAAAATGACATTTTAACAGCATTGTTAATAGCATAACTTATTATTTTATACATGTGAAGGGAAATACTCATGAAAAGAGGATTAGTCCTCAATTAAAAAACCCCAGTTCCATTCTAACCCAGAATAAAGATAGCATTTCCAGTCTTGATCAATGTGAACAAATCTGATTTCAAGCTGTTCCCCTTTGTTTTCTTTGCAAGGAGGAAGGTGTTTTTTTTTTTTTTTTCCCATGGAGATGTTCTTCCAGTTAAATCAAGCACTTTATTTCCCTAACTAGAAGGAGTTCTGATGTTTTTTCACTACTTCCACCACAGATTGGTAAATATACACAAAAAATCACCCTAATTTACGGACTTTTTCAGAAAGAAAAGTGATATTTTGATTACTTATTATTTTAATTTATTATTTTTTTACTTGTTAATTTTAAATAATAGAAAGTGCTGTGCATCCCGTGGGGTTCAACCAGGGAAGCATCAGCATGAGTAATGTGGTATAACGTCTTTATTTTAGATGGTATGTAATATTGGGAGCCTGTGAAATAGTTTATGAAAAGCTATTGCCTCCATGTGTGGTGGTGGGGCTGAAGAGTCTGTGGGTCAGTGGAGCCAGCAGTGCAGGGGAAAAACTGGGGTAGATAAAAGACGGACTGGAACTCACAAAGAGAAGCTGAATCCTGCAGGTGTTTCCTAGCACATCCAGTCCCAACAGCAAAGGTCAAAAGAGGCCACAGCGTTTTACACATGACCTGAGTTAGGGCTTGAGGTCTTAAAGGAGGAGATCACGTGGGAGCTGCAGGAGCTACAGAGGTGGATGTGCCCCATGACAAATGATCAATTGCTCTGTACTTGACCTGCAGCAGCAGCACTCACTCCAACTCAGCCGGAGAACCTAGCGCTCTCCCCCTGGCTCTGCATTCCAATCTCATCCACCTTGCCTTAGTGAGCAACCTTAACCCACAGCTATCAGAGAGCGGAACTGTAGCAAATTCTATTCCAGTCTAGTTCAGCTGAAACAGTATGAAACCAACACAAGCACTGATGATGTTTTGAGAATCAATTTCCACCTTGCCTTAAACTCCATATTGGAAAATTCACCATATTGACTGTAGCTTGCTCCAACTCATATTCTTTCTTCTTATTATTTCTTTTTATTTTTCATGACTTCTAATTCAGATACCTTTCTCCATGTTTTCCCACTTCTTAAAAAACAGCTTAAATGTCCCCTTTTCTGGGAAGTTTTCTTCACTCCTAGACGTAAGGCTGTTATTGTTTTTATGAAACTACCAAGCACTTTGATTGTGACTAATGTTTCTCTTACTGTTTGTCCCAGTAGAACAGAAATTCTTTCTTTGGCAGGGACTGCAGCCTTCTCATCAGCATGTTTTCATTGTGCAGAATACATACATACATAAAAGTTAAATGCATTTGGCATATATTAAAGTTAAAATGAGTTTATTATATATGGTGGAATGTACATGAAGTTTCTATATTACCATAAAATTTTCAAGAATCACTGGATCATACTTAGAAGAAGACAGTTCATTATCCTAGCTTGATGAAATATCTTCTGAGACACCAAATAACTAGAATGAATTAATCAAAAAACTCAATTATAGAGGTATTTTGAGATATGGAATAAAATGTAAATTAAACCAGCAATGTGGACTGTCCAAGAAGCTGTTGCTATAAGTTCACGTGCTTTCTATGAACTCTTAGGAAGCCAGAGAGCTGCAGTGATATACACCTTTTGGACACAAGCTATATTTTGTTTCATTTTAGTGGTTCAAAAAATTCAATTTAAAGTGCAGTTTTGATGTAACAGGTCTTTAAGAGGTAATTATGCTTTTTAAAATAAAGATGAAAAAGAGTTTTGATATGTCTTCCCTTAAAACTCTTACTCTACAAAGAGAACTGGTGTTTGTATAGGATTATCAGTAATGTGTCAAAGATTTAAATTTTTCAAAGTATTTAATTAATTTTAGGACAAAGAACTAAAATTATTTAGAAATATTTTCAACAATAATTAATATTATTTTTATCTCTTTCACCCTTCTATTAGAAATAGAACTAAATGGGATAAATAATCTTACTGAATACTGATTGATGGAAAGTATTTGTGCTGATTAGTGTGCAAAGGGCATCTGAAAATGTATAGTTCAGAGTTCTAACAGTGAGAGGTTTTTTTGGCTGGCTTATCTTTTTGTTTTCTCATATGCTCTAGCTTCATGGAAGCTCAGAGTCAGATTGGATACTCTATTTCAATAAATATTAATAACTTGGCTCTGGTTCCTAGAGTAACCATCTCCCTTATTTTCCATACAAACTCATATTTTCCTTTCGGGTATTTTTGAATGCATCTATGCATCACCGACTCGATGGACATGGGTTTGGGTGGACTCCGGGAGTTGGTGATGGACAGGGAGGCCTGGTGCGCTGCAGTTCATGGGGTTCCAAAGAGTTGGACACGACTGAGCGACTGAACTGAACTGATATGTGTGTATTAGTCCAAAGCCTATATTTTCATTTTTTAGGTAAAATATGGTCTAATAGTAAATTCATATGGTAAAGTATTGGCAATTTCATATAGTAAATATATTGTAGGTCACCTTGATTCCTCCCTCCTGTATATGGAGATAGGCACAAAACAGGGGTTTAAAAAATATGTGGTGACCATGTTGATTTTACTAGGCACAAAATAGTGTGTGGCACACTGGGATAGAGAAGGCTGTGATCATTTCATGGAAACAAGGCAAGTAATCAACAACAATAAGGTTTTGTGTTTATGGTAATAGAAAAAACAATGCCATTGAAATATTCAATTTAAAGAGTTCTTTGATACTATTTACTATGACGTAAAAAGTGGAAGTGAAAGTTGATTCATTCTTAAATTTTATTAAACTTAATAAATAAAAATATTTTTTCTTTTTAGTTTTAATTACCTTTTGATGGTACTTACCACTGTTGTTACCAAAATGCATTTTTCTTATCAAGGAGAAAATGACTGCACAATTTAAATGGTCGAGCTTCTAGGAAATAAGCAGTGATTGCTTATTGGTGTAATACAAGCATAAAAAATATCAGTACCCTGCCTCATTTGTATTTTTCTAAATATGGAAAGGCTAACTTTATTTCTAGCACTAGAAAGAAAATACATGTTCAGAAAGATGAAGATAGGCTAAACAAGGTTAAATTGCCTACAAATTTAGCAAAATATTGATTGTTTCTTGGGGTGGGTAACATAAATAAGGATTTAGTTAAGACATATCCATAAAATATGAATAAGAATTTAGTTAAAAAGACATATCCATAAAACAGGATACTATGGCCAACATATAACCTTTGCCTCATGAATGACAGTATAAGAAAGGGTATAGGAAAATGGCATATAGTCCACAGGAGTCTGTGGAGTCTAGGAAGAATATAGGAAGATGAAACATCATCATAAGGATGCATGTTTGCATAAATTAATGAACTAGTTGCATATAATCTGAATAAAAATGACACTCATTTTCTAGAGACAGAAAAGTTAATTTTAAAATTTACTTGAGAAAGCAAACATGCAAGAATATTTGGGAAAACCTTTAAAAAGAAGAGATCCATCTAGACCTACCAGAAATTAAAACATATAATAAAGCCTCTATGGTTATATCAGTTTGGTATTAGCGTTGGAATAGTCAGAGAAACTATCGGATCAGGAGAGAAAATCTAAAATTGGACCCATTTCCGTATGAAATTTAGTATTTTGATTTCTAGGTTATAGTCTACAATGAAAGGAATAAAAAGAACCAGTGCTCTTTCAAGAAAAGGCTTATTTCAGGGTTAGGGCAGAAATGGTACAATACAGGCATGGAATATTTAGTATGCCGGAAAATTCTTTATACTATTCTATTTACTTTGGTATATATTTAAATTTTCAGTAATGAAACATTCTTAAAAATAATGTTATTTTAATGAAGAATTCTTCAGAGAAATGATTAAATGTTCCAATGGTTTATTTGGTTTAGCTTTATAATTATAACAAATTAAAAAGTATAACCAATTCATATTATATTTAAATACAATTTTTCACATTAAAAGCTTCCCTTTGAGGGGGAAAAATCTTTCTGAGAGAAAGAGAGAGAATAGTTGCTTAGTTATACTCCCCAAATCAAATCTTTTTGATATCTTTATATACAGTAGTTGGTTAAGTTGTAGATTCTTAAGAATTTTATTCAGGTATGAAAGAATATATGTACCTTTAAGCAATTATGGAACTTGATAATATACTTAATTTATTGTATAGTTTTTATAACTTGTAAAGATATTTTAAATGGAAATGGTTATGATTTCAGTGTAGGACTATATTGGTAGAATAGAGTCTAAAAACAGATTAAACTGTTAAAAATGAGACTATTATTTATAGACTAAAATGCCAATAATACAGTATTAGTAGAATATGTATTGTAAGTTGATTTTTCAGTGTCATGAATGGGTTTGAGCTGCTTTATCTATATTTTTTAGCTAGGAAACAGTGGGGCATACTAATGAAAATATTTGTTAGGGTATTCAATGGACATCTATAATAATAGAAAGATCCATTTATTTCTTAGTCTAACCCAATTCATATGCTGTAATGGTTCACAAATTTTGCAGTTTAATTACTGTAAGTGTAGGAAAAAATCTAACATGTCAAGAAAAACAGATATTGGTATCTTATATTTATAGATAATGATTCAGTGTAATCACTTTGAGTGATTCAGAAAAAAAGAGGTATTTAATATATAGTAAAAATTTGCTTATTCATGGAACTCCTTAAACAATATGTATACATATAAAGCAAATTGAACAGAAACTAAAAAAAAAAAAAAAAGACATCCACCAAATCATAAGAGGAAAAAAAATCTATAATGTTTTTTACTTTAAAAGGAAAATTTACTAGTTGGAGCTTGTCTTTGGCAGTGACTTTAATTTAAAAAGGCATCTTTCAAACATTGCGGGTCACATATGATAGGGCTGTTAAAATCCCTTGCAGTGAAAACTTTCAGTAATAAAGAAGAGGAAACGATGCATTTTGCATCTGAAGTTTTGCATGTTCATTTTGCCCTTTAGGTCTGCCACTGCTGTTACCACTAGTTTGCAGGTTGGAGATTAAGCAGTCATCCCAGGCTAAACAGAAGAATGGCAGGTGAATATGCTTGATATGCAGAAAATCCCTGAAGTAAATTTTACCTTTGCACATTCCCATAAGTGACTAGTTGCCTCCCCATAACGGTATAATTCTGTTATTTTCTGTGCCCCAAGTCTGATCTGAATTTCAGTCTGCTGGTAATGTGGCACCAAGGCAATCCCTAAGCAAACAGTCCATGCTCAGAAATTCCTCTAAACATGCTTTGTCAGTTGAAAAAGCTGCTCTTTTAAACCGTGGTTCCATTTTGAATGACATTTCTAAGGTACTATCCCAAAAGTGGGTGAAATTTTACTTAAAAAGCTGCACATGGTAACGTCTAAGTTTCATGTTAGCTCCAAAAGTATTTTTTATTTACAAATCCAACTAACTCAAGATATCAGAACGTCTAGTAGTTTTCTCTTTTGTGTAATTGGAAAATATACGTCACTTCTTCATAGTCATATGTGGGAAATAAAAGATTCTAAATTTATGTCTGCTTTTTTAAGATGCAAATTTATACTTCAGATGATAAGGATTCTTCCCAAAGAGTCTCAGTCTTAGCTCTAAAGAATACCTGGAGGGATGGAGTAGTAAATTGAGTTTGTGGTAGCACAGGAGTAAAATGAAACAATGGTGAATAAAGGAAAATTAATAAGAAGTAAATTAAGAGAGAGACAGGTAAAAGTGTTGGGGAAAGTAAGGAGGAAAAGGGATGCAGTTCTCAAACACAATATAAATAGTGCACCTTGAGGGATGTGGATAAATATGTGAATCACACAGAATGGATTATTTCCTGGCTGTGAGTCCTCAAGGCCCATCCTGCAAATATAACCTGATAAGTCTGAGCATGCTAGGTGTTATCACAGGCGATCGGTACCTCAGGATCTTATGTCCTGGTGACCTGGGGCAGCCTGTGTTCATGCATGCTGTCCCAAAATAATTATTAATGGCGCACCCTGCCACTCTAAATGTGTCTACATAAGGCATTATGTAATTAGGCTCTGCATACTTTATTGCTTTTTACATTGTTCAGTGTGTTCATTTGTGTGTATAAAGAGGAGTCAGTCAAATGTTCTTAATGTAGTCCTGAAAATACTGTTTTATCTTATTACTTGATCCTACTGCGTTTCTTGCGTTTCTGTGACTCCTATGTAGGAATAGCTTAGGTAGAAATAAGGCTTGAACTTGTAAATCCACAATTACTTTGTCTCTGCTTGGCTCTTTTGGCATCTACCCTAACTCTGGAACTGACTGTGCCTCACTGTATTTTAATAAGTAAGCAATCATCAGTGCATTTTGATCTACTCTCTGAATTTGCCCCGCTATAGACACACTCATCCTTCCTCTTCACAAATGTCTTAAGTTAATTTCATAAAAATTTATTGAACACATTATGCTGTAGGTACAGTGCTGAAGTCTTGATAGCATAGTTCTTTTTAAAGAAAACACACAAAAAAATTCAAGTTATATATACAACAGATGGTGGCAAACCTGGAAAGTAATAATACAGGTCCTCCTTTCCTATTGAATTGCTGGAGGAGGTAATCAAGAGGATACCAGATCTTTTTCATATTATTTTCCTTTATATGTTATTATACCGAGTGTAGTTCCCTGTGCTATATAGTATGTCTTTGTTTTTTATCCATTTTATATATAGTAGTCTGTTATCTGTTAATCCTAAACTCCTAAATTAACTGTCACCCACTCTGTCCTTTCCCCTTTGGTAACTATGTTTGTTTTTTTTTTTCCAATGTCTGTGAGTCTGTTTCTGTGAAGTAGTTCATTTGTATAATTTTTTTAAGATACCACATATAAGTGATATCATATGATATTTGTCTTTGTCTGACTTATTTTACTTAGTATGATAGTCTCTAGCTCTATTCATTTTGCTGCAAATGACATGATTTCATTCTTTTTTATGACTGAGTAATAGTCCATTCCACATCTTTATTCATTTCATCTGTTTATGGGCTTTTAGTTAGCTTCTGTTTTGACTACTATAAATAGTGCTTCTATGAACACTGGGGTATGTGTATCTTTTCAAATTAGAGTTTTCTCTGGATATATGCCCATGAGTGGGATAGTTCAATCATATAGTAACTCTATTTTTAGATTTTTAAGGCATACATGGCTTCTTTACTGAAGCAAAAGAACAGACTTCCTGATAGCTGGGAGCCAATTACTAAATCATTGGATTTTTTTTTTTATGTTAGTAAAAGATCACAAAATGCATATTATTTTTTCACTTATAAAGCTAGAACTACACTTTCACCTTTTTTACCTTAGAGTTACATAAATACTACAATCCTCTGTTTTAATCTTACTCTGAGCATTGATCACCTCTCCATAGAACAAGACTTCCTATCAGACACTCCATCAATATCAGGTTGATAGGAATCAAAATTAGGAAGTAGCCACTATCCTGGATATTTTGGAATGAAAGAAGCATGTGTCTGAGTCAGAGAAATAAATCCCACTGAAATTCAAAGGGTTGGAGTTGGGTGTGGACAGAGCCGTGCCTCACTCTCACAGTGAGACTGGGCTTGAACAGTCCCTGAAGGCTCTGAAGTGCTTCAGATTCCCAAGGCCCCTGCTCTTGCTGCTTTGCCTTGTGTCAGTCAACAATCACCCATGGCTTCATGGATAGTTCCCTGGGATGAGTTGACTGAAGATGAGAAAGTTGGGTCTGATTTACACGTGATTTTGCATGATATACTGAATCTATCACGAAGTCAGTATTGAAGCAAGTTAGCCATTTATTAGGCAGGTCTTAAAAGATAGTAGAGAAGGTAATTTTTTCCAATGGTCCAGGGTTGGCATTTCACATGGTTTCTCACTTTACTTGGAAGGAGGGTTATCCAGCTGTCCAGACCCATGTTAATTCATGGGCAATAGTTAACCATATGCTGAATAGTTTAAAAAAATTAGGAAGGTGCATGGTTTCAAGAAGTATATGACGGCTACTGCTGCTAAGTTGCTTCAGTCATGTCCAACTCTGCGCGACCCCATAGACGGAAGCTCACCAGGCTCCCCCGTCCCTGGGATTCTCCAGGCAAGAACACTGGAGTGGGTTGCCATTTCCTTCTCCAATGCATGAAAGTGAAAAGTGAAAGTGAAGTCGCTCAGTCGTGTCCGACTCTTAGTGACCCCATGGACTGCAGCCTACCAGGCTCCTCCATCAACGGGATTTTCCAGGCAAGAGTACTGGAGTGGGGGGCCATTGCCCTCTCCATAGTATATGACTAGGCCTCCTCAAATGGGCACAGACTCTGAAGGTATTTGTTCCCTTGTATTTGCTTATAAAGTTAGGAACATCAACAGAAGATGTTTGAGCATCCTGGACAAGGCAAATCATTCTGTGAATGTCAGCATCTTTCCTCATTCACCCCTATCTTTGTACAATGAGCTTGTGGAAAAAAGTGGCCAAGAAAGCAGGGATAGAGACTGTATAAACTCCGCAACATAAAGCAAATAGTCAACTATGCTATTCTGGCTGCAGGCACTGGTGAGTTTCCAAACAGCCAACAGCAAAGATCAGCCCTGAGCCCCCAATATGGCACACAGAGTATGAGCCAGCCATCTTTTGGCAGGTTGTTTATGTCAGATGATTTCTATCATGGAAGGAGCAGCATTTATTCTCAGTAGAATAGATTCTTACCATCAATATGGATTTATTTGCCTTTCCTGTTCATGTTCAAATCCTGCCTCCAAGGAAGCTGTCTGTGGACTTACAGAATACCTCACTTGCTGTCATGATATCCCACAAAGATTGATTCTGACCAGCGACAAGACTAAAGTGCAGCAGTGGGTTTCTGTTGATGGAAGTCATCAATTTTTCCATGTCTTCCATCACCTGGATCAGCTGAATAGTTGGAATTATGAAATAGCTTTTTAAAGACTAGCTTACAGTGCCAGCTCTTTTGGGAATGTCCTCAAGGCTGAAGAGCATGTTCTGAATTGGGAACCTATTTGTGGTGCTGTTTCTACCATAGCCAGAACCCTTGGTCTGGGAATCAACTGGAATGTGAGTGATTCCTTCTCACTCTTACTGATAATCAACAACTAAAAAAGTTTTTGCCCCCTGTTCCCACAATTTTGGGCTATACTGATTTAAAACTCTTAGTTTTCAAGGAAGAAATGCCTTCACCAGAGGGCATATATACTGTTTCTATTAGACTGGAAGCTGAGTGTACCACCTGGCTATTTTGGGCTCTCCACACCACTAAATTATGAGGAACGAGGCTGGGACGATTGATCTTACTAAGGGGGGATTCAGTTGCTGCTACACAACATAAGGAGGGATATGTTTGCAATAAAGGGATGTTTTTGAAACACCTCTTATGCTTTGTGATAAAAGTTCATTGCAAACTACAATCCAAGGCAGGCAGTACAGTAAATGGCCAGATATGTTAGCAATGAAGGTTTATTTAGGTCATCCCACCCAGCGAACAGAGCATGTCCAGCTCCTGTTTCCTGAGGCCGAAGAGAATAAGGAATGGGTTTTGGAAGAAGAACATCATAAATACCAACATAACTGTCAGTTGTAGAAAAGATGACTAATTGAATCAAGGTGTGTTAGCAATTAACATATATTTCAGTATTTAATTTACAAGATAGCAAAACTAGCATGTGACTCAGCTAGGAAAGTACTATCCAAATTGGATAAATTTGACTTTGTGCTTTTGGGTAGAAGGTAAATGTGTTTTGGTTGTAGTAGGAATGACACTATGTGAGTTGGATTTTGTGTTCTCTTTATTTGTTTTAGTTGCTAAGTCATGTCTGACTCTTGCAACTCCATGGACTGTAGCCTGCTAGGCTTCTCTGTCCATGGAATTCTCCAGACAAGAATAGTGGAGTGGGTTGCCATTTCCTTCTCCAGGGGATCTTCCCAACCCAGAAATCAAACCCAGGTCTTTGGCATTGCAGGCAGATTCTTTACTGACTGCGCTACGAGGAACGATGCTATGATTAAAAGAGGTGTGCTCTGTCATGCTGGCAGGGAATGGACTCTGCTCAGTTGTGGTATATATCAGTGTGGTTAAGCTGTGAACTACATTTTCTAGAATCTTTTGCATGGTTCTACTTTAGAAGTAAAAAGTAAAAAAAATAGTCAAGGGATGTTACGCCAGATCTGGAAAGAGTTATCACTAAAGCAAGGTTATTTCATTGAGATACAGTGGTGAGCAGGTGGGTGAAGTGAAGTCGCTCAGTCGTGTCCGACTCTTTGCAACCCTGTGGACTGTAGCCTGCCAGGCTCCTCTGTCCATGGGATTCTCCAGGCAAGAATACTGGAATGGGTTGCTATTTCCTTCTCCAGGGGATCTTCCCAATGCAGGGATTGAACCTGGGTCTCCTGCATTGCAGGCAGACCCTTTATCCTCTGAGCCACCAGAGAAGCCCCGAGCAGGTAGGTGGTAGCCTGCAAATCCCAGCTTGCCTTCAGTCTCCTCTGCCTCATCTCTGGATCTTCTGATCTGTTGTGTAACAGCCACCGTAGGCCCACCCTCAGATGGCGGCTGCTGATCCACACAGATGGAGCTACTCAGGGGCAAAAGCTTTACATAGTCCACTCCCTGAATTCACCTTTATGATTCCATTGTGACTAGATATATGTCTTTCCCCTGATTTCCCTGCAGGAAACATCTTACCTCAGGGCGCACATGTGTGTACCAGATCCCCCGACTCCGAAGTGTTTCAAGTGAACAGAGTTATCTTAGAGTGTTCCTAGAGCCGACTCCTACAGCCTTGGCCCCAAGTAATTCTTTTTAACATTGCTTCTGCCTTCCAGACCCAGGCCTGATAGCCACTTAGCCAAGAAGCTTGAAACTGTCACTGAATTCAAGTTTCTGATTTAAATGGGTATGTTGAGGGTGGCTAAATACATCCGAAAATCCTCATCCCTCTCATTTCAAAGTCCAGCCTTCTCTTTAGCTCCCTGCCAGCTGGTCAAGTCTGAGACTCACGCCCAGACCTAGTTCACCTCAGTGATAAGGGTTGAAATAATTTAACAATGCTATCTCTTTCTGTAGGAAGCCCTCTGTAGACTGCCTACTCTAGATTTGAGATAAATGCTTTGCAAAGACTCAAAATAAAATGATCATGATATTTAAATATTAAACCTATCAAATTATTTCTTCTAGAATAAGACAAGGCCCAATTCTTTCCTTTTGAAAGCTTTCATAAATAATTTATACTTTATTTAAGCATATTTATTTAACATGAGTATTGTGGTTTTAGGTACCAGACTTTTCTCAGAACTGATCAAGCTGTAGGTACAACTGTCGCTGTTTAGTCACTAAGTCTTGTCTCACTCTGCAGCCCCATGGACTGTAGCCTGTCAGGCACCCTTGTCCATGGATTTCCCAGGCAAAGATACTAGAGTGAATTGCCATTCCCTTTTCCAGGGGATTTTTCTGACCCAGCAATCAAAACCACATCTCTTGCGCATTATTTATTGTTGGCCACCAGGGAAACCTCATAGGTACAATTAGAGCAAAATTAATAACAAAAATCACCCGGTCTTTAAGCCCCTCTAGATTGATTGCTGGAATCTTAAACTAACTCTTCCTAAAAAGAAACAAACAAACAAAAAAACAAGCAAACAAACAAAACTCCTTGTGGCCAGCCCCTTTGTACCAGGTTTCTGATATTTTCATCCTGTTGCTACTTCCGTTTCTCATGGGGCTTCTCCAAGCTTTGTGTTAATTGACCTTTCAGAGTCTTGGCTGCTGCTCCCATCCATTGCTGAGGTAAGATTTCACTCTTCTCTTCATCACTGCTGTTATCACAGATGGCCTGATCCAGCCCCCAGTGATGGCATCATTAAAATAATAGAGGTACCCTCTCCCAACATTATTACAGTGTTTTATCAGGCCCCAAACAGAGATGACTTTCACTTTATTTCTTTTAAGATCTCCAAGTAGCCGATGCACTCTATCATTTGACTCATTTTCATTTTATTGCATAGAATACTTCTTAGAATCTTGGTACAAAATCTGCCAGGGGCTAGTTTGAAACAGTTTCCTTCTTGATAATCTCTTCTCTGTCTCCCTCTCTTCCCACCAATATCCAGTTAGTATCCCTGAATAGAATCAGTACATCCTAACAGTTTTCTCAGAATGAATATTTTCTCCATTCAGTTTGTTAGAAGTGCAAAGACATCCTTAATTTACTCTCTATTCTCAGCACCTGCTTTCCAAAAAGTCTACCTTTTCAGTACCCTCAGACATGTTCTTTAACTCTTTAGAGATTTATCCTCATTTTCCCTAGCAGTCCCTGACTTATATGAGATGCCAAAGTGCTAATAATAGGCCCAGATTAAGACTTCCTCCTGGTGTTCTAAATATATATGTTCATCAAACATACTAATGTTCTGACAATACCATTGGGCTTAGAGCAGCCAAGAACTGTGTTTTCAGATAATTTACAATGTACTAGATGACATGCAAAAATAAAAAAAAGACTGTATTTGGGTGTCTATATGAAGTGTTCAATTAGACAATAAAGTCATTTTATAATTTTATACATTGAAAATATCAATCTTTTGACTTCATTTTTCCTAGCTGACAGGAAAGAAAATACCAAAACAGTTATTTTGCTTGTGTAAGCAAAATATTCCTATTACATAGGAATACCTATTACATATACCACTATAAAATAAATGGTACCCAGTGACATGTTGGAAAAATAACTTTATTTCCTCTGCTTTATTATTACAATTTGGAATACTGGCATTCAAGAATTCCTCCAAGGCCTGAAAAAACTTGTACCCAGCTTTAAAAATAGGTCTTTCTTCTTCTTTTTGAAGTCTACAAAAAAATCGCCCTTCTCTCAAGACTCATTGAAATAATTTATCAGTTACTATTAAAATTCTTCTCCAGTCATTGGGTTTGGAAAGCTCAGAATCATAAGAACTAAAATCTCCCAGTTCCCCTCTCGTTCTATAAATGTTAGAGAACTGTGGGTACAACCCGATAAAAAGTGGCATTATCTCAAAAGTTTCAGTGAATAATGGATCTTAAATGAAGAGCCCAGACAGAGGCTCAGGGGATTGGATGAGTCAGCCTGCGATGGGAAGCTGCCCTGGCACAGTGGGGGGTTGGGAGCTCTAAGGTTTGTGTCTCCTTTATATGGTCCAGGTGTTCTCTTAGTTGAAGAAGGACCTTTTTGTCCATAATTCTTTCAGGGCTTTCTTTCCCCCTCCAGTAGAATCATGGGTCAGACTCTCCAAGTTGAGAAAGAAAACGGCTTTTCTATGGGATCATAGAATTTTCTGCACAATAGGAATACACTAGCTGAAGAGGTCAATCCAAAACTGGAAAAAAAACACACACACACACACACACACACACACACACAACTAAATGAAGGAGCTCAGAAATATAAACTAGAAGTTGTGGTGCTTTGTCACCTGCTGCTGCTCTTCCACTTAATAATAGAGTAATTGCTAATTCATGATGATAAGCCAAAAGGAGGATGATTATGCATGTGCCTGTACAATGGTAAGAAGTGGCACTTTGTTTCCCGTGGCTGCCACCCAACAAAGGCGGCAGTGAGAAGCAGGCTCTGGTTACCCTGGTAGCCGCAGTGCTGAAGCCGGCCATCTTGGCATCGCTCCGACGGGGTTGCCTTTGTACTCACACGCTGCCAGCGCCCTCCCCGTTGAAAGGATGAATATGTGGGCCTCCACACAACATCAACGCTTAAATTAGTTGGATACATGGGGCCTCTTGCAGCACCTGCTCCCATTCTCAAATTCCAGCTCTGTTGGGAATTATTATCTAGCTCCCTTCTTCTCTCACCCTCTCCCTTTGTAATTATGTTTAATCCCACAGACACCTGCCTTGGCTTTGGGGGACTACTACTAAAAGAGATGAAAAGACCTTTTTTCCATTTGTATCCAAATCTACCAAATAAACACAACAGGCCCTGGCTAATTAAACATGTCTAAGGGGAAGGTGTGAGAAACCCCTGTGAATAAGCCTGAGTACATACTCTCCCCCGGTTCTGTGGGGTCATCTTCACCCGGCTCCAAATTCAGAAAAATTTCTAAACGATGTTTAAAACTTTGCATCCCTGCAGCTTCTGATAGCGGTTCTGTTTAGATCGGCGATGTTTGGATTTTCAGTACAGTAATATTTGAAATGCATTGTATTCCTCACTTTCTTGACTGTGCATAAAGCAAGTGACAGACTAGATAATCTGTTATTGAAACATTAACCTGAAAATTTCATACTCAAACTAAGAGAGTTTTCTTTTTAACATGTTTTTCATGTCCCCCATCACCCAGATTTAAAATTAATTTTATTAAAATTATTTTAAAATAACTTTTGCATTACAAATTACTTTTACATTGAAACTATAGTATAAATCTTCATCTACCATCCTTGAAATATCTGTGTTTGAAGTGAAACATTTTAGAAAACTGCATAGTTTGTTCTGAATATTCATTGGCATACTATAGAAACTAATATTTTTATCTTTATTTAAACAGTTATGACGGATCTTGGGACTTTTCTGCTGTGGTGAAATTTAACTGGAATATTTTAGGGAAACATTTTTGTAGAGACTGGTTGGAGAATTTGAAAAGACTGCAAATAATTGAAAGTAGTATTTTAATATACAAAATAATTATCAAATGGTAGAAACTGCCTTTCCCTTTCCACACTGAGGGTTAAGGTAGCCCATAGAAACCCTGACAGAAGTCTGAAGCATGACACTCTTAAGTTCCATAGAACATGGTTCTGAATTTTGTTGAAAGTTTTATTGAGAAGCAGTCTTTCTTTAGTCTCATAGTCTGTGGATAGATGTGGGTAGAGTAGGGCCTCAGTTGGGATCATGTGGGTAAAAATGACTTTTTCTCCTGTTCAGGTCCAAAGGTGAAGGAAAATCAATCTTAATAAATAAGTTTGTAGTCAAGATACAAAGTCATGTGGATAAAAAAAATTGTTCTTAATAGATATTCTATTGGAGTTTCCTAGCGTAGAAACTGAAGTTCAGGCATATAAACATACACATTTATGCATTTGAACTTTCCTTTTCATTATATTTGTCTAAAATTTTGGTCTACATAAATTATATAAATGACCAAACTCTATATAAATCTGCCATAATAATGCTCACGTTTTTCTGTGAGTACGTTGTTTCTCATCTCTGTTAAATAGTTCAGGAATATGTCATTAAATATCACATGACATTTTGGAATATTTTAGGAGAATAACTGAAGCATGTTGGCAAACAAGAACATTTTATTAGAAGAGGCAGAACATTAGATACCAGGCATTTCATTAACGACTGTGAATGTCTTGATAATTGTAATGATGCCTTGATATAGTTAATGATCTGAAGTGATAATATTTAATGTTGAATGTCAGAAAAAATAGAGCTTCAATGTATATTCTTATTTAAAAATAAGAAAGGAATACAGTTTAATAAGGGAAATGTATACAATATATGAACTTATTTACTCTGGGTCCCCATTCCATCCGTCTGCTGAGTGCCTTGTGTGTTTCAGAGTAGGTGTGGTTTTAGGAGGAAGTGTGCACCTCTAGAGAGGGACCAGTAGTTATTTCTTTGTGCAGGTGTTGGCTTTCAAAATTGTGTGACATGTTGCAACTTGCATGCCTTTAGTTAAGTGGGATTTTAAATGATATTATCCTCTTTTAACTGACCTAATTCCTCATGAAATGGGCAAGTGGCTTTAAAAAAAGTCCTGAGGAGTAAGTATGGGTCAAAAATAATATAGATAATGTAATTGCAGCAAATAATGAGATGGTAGAGCTGACAATTGTCCATTTCCTATGAGCCCTTCATCAACCACTTCAGAAGGAGGAAAAGATGATATAGTTATATCTGACAATAAATTGGTACCTTAGAATTAATATTACAAAGAAGATTATTTAGAATATATTTATCCACCATAGTTAATGATTAAACTTGTCTTAACTATATTTTGCCTCAAGATTTTAGCTAAGAATAGTGAAACTGTAACACTTAGCAAGCTACTTAAAAATATTATTATTTCATTTTATCTCATGCTTTATTTTCCCTATTTTTGCATGCAGATAATAATGCCTAGATGGATTAGTATGTTATTAAATCTGTGTCCTACAAATGTACATTATATAGCATTATCTGGTCTAAGAGATTTGCATTTGATTGTTAGTTCTCCTCCATGCTCCATGTGTTGTTGGCTGAATCATATAAACCTCCCTGGGCATCACTTACCTCAACTAGAAAATGATGCTCAGTTACCATGTCCAAGTTAATTGTTTGGGTTGGTAAAGACTTAATGATGCTTAGCTTCAGGAATCTTCTGCCAGGGTTTTAATGAAAAGTGAAAAAGTCCCATATGCCCTTTCCCAGAATCCTTAACCAATAGCCTATCTGTTACACTTTGCTTCACAAAAAGAAATCTTTTGGTTGAGATCTCATGACTTAAAGGAAGCATGAAGTTATCTCCAGCCTCTGGCTAAAAACAAAATTATACATGTATGGTTTCCAAGGTAGTGTCACTACCAAAAACATATGTATATTTAGGAAATCTGCTTGAACTTTGAGTGACCTGAAATCTACTAGCACGCATTACAGGCTGGGACATCTGGTGGTCAATAAACTTATTTATTTATTTATTTTGCATGAAGCAGCTGTACTTGAGCAGATGACCAGGGGCTGTGCAATCAGAGTGTGAATCGCTGAATCAGTAAATCATATTAGGCTTCTTAGGCACTTGTTTAAGGGCTGCATGTGCCTTTTTAATTTTCCTTTATTAAGGTCGGCCTCAAACATAGCAGTGTTAGTAGTAGGGTTATTAGTGACTTATTTGCTTCATTAAAATTTATGGCACATTTTACATCCACCATCTGGGGCAATGTCTCCCTACTTCACTGTTAAAATGTAACTTAAAACCATAGCTGGCACTGATAACTCCTGAAAAAAATACTCTATAGATGGAATTCTTTTTTTCTAATGCCAGGATTATCCTGCCAGGAACTCAATACACAAACACCGTAAGAGCAAAGGCAGTATTTCCAGTCCAACCACACTCAATCACTGCTAGGATACAAAGTCTTATATTCAGATTTTTTTTTTTTTGGTGTAAGTTTCTTGCTTTTAGGTAAAGCAAAGAAAAAAAAAAATAAGGGGAGATGTTATTTTAAGGTTGTAAACCCTGTGGAAAAGAGGAAAATAATCTTAACTTGCTCTCCTGTGGTTTAATTCAATGAAATCTAGGTTTAGGAGGTTGCAAATATATAAATAACAGTATGGATTTAAAATAATGTACTGAGATATTTAAGAGGTGATGAGCTTTCAGGGCCTGCCTGATCCACTAAACTGTCTGATTAAGTCCTGAGAAAAATATTAGCAATTGTGGTGTAAATATTTCTTCCAAGCTTACCCTCTTGGTCCTTGTTCAAATGTGTGGGATGGAAATCTTTGAGGCTGGAAAGGAAGACACTTGAATACAGAATCAGAGATACATTTCTCAGTGGAGCCCATGATGTGGAAAGGGTATTTGGGATAACACTGTACAGATCCAGTATTTCTTTTGGTCAAAAGACATTCTACTATTACTAGAATTTTTTTGTATAGATAACATGCTCTTTAGTTTCCCAGTTTTAACAGCAGACTGTACATGTGCTACAATGAAGGACTGAGTCAGGGTTGTTGTTTTGAAAGAGAACATATTCTGGTCCCATTTATGTCCTTACTGGCTGTATAAACTCTGTGTTTATGTTTCCTTATTTGTGAAAACGGGGAAGAAACTTTATTTATGTTTTCCTTATTTGCAAAAGAAGAGAAGACCTATTGTCTAAAGTTTGTAATAAATTTTAAAAAACTTTTAAAGCATTATTAAAAAGCAAGCTGTGCATTATTATTTTTTCTGTAAGAAAATCAAATATTTGAATAAAAAAGGGTCTTGTCTTATAAGGCTAGAATCCCTTCCAGATGATACTTAAAGAATTCAAACAGATAATATCTTAGTATTAAAAACTCCAGGAATGGAATTCAAAAGTTTCTTTGTAAGCTCACTGCCAGGATTAAAAGCCATTGCTGACAGATTTTTCTTACTTCTAACCTAAATTTCTGATCCTTTCTTAGGAGCCTATTTTATCTTTCCACAAAGTAAAGTTTCCTCACTAGAAGTGGGACAAGAGTTGAGTAACCTTTCTGACCCTGAAGTGACTTTTACTAAGTTTTTCGTCAGCTTTTTTTTTTTCTAAGTAAAATAATGATTTTGGTTTTTGTCTTTTTCAGATTCTGGTGATTTCCAGCATTTATTGATTTGTGGCTGCATCATTCTAATCACTACCTCCATGTTATATTGCATTCATCTCTTCTGTCTCTGTATAAGCTTGCTCAGCTTCTCTCATAAGGACAATTGTGATTGCGTTAGGACTCATCCAGATAATCCAGGATAATCTCTCTCTCTTTCTCTTAATTACATCTACAAAGTCTGCCATGTAAAATGACATTTGCTGGTCCAGAGACTAGTTCATAATATCTCTGGAGGTTCAGTTTAGGGCACCATGTAAATCCTAATCAAAAGAAAAATTAAGTGGCTATGAAAGTGAAAGAGAAAGTGAAGTCGCTCAGACGTGTTCGACTCTTTGCGACCCCATGGCCTGTAGCCCACCAGGCTCCTCCATACATGGGATTCTCCAGGCAAGAATACTGGAGTGGGTTGCCATTTCCTTCTCCAGGGCATCTTCCTGACCCAGGGATCGAACCCAGGTGTCTGGCATTGCAGGCAGACGCTTTAACCTCTGAGCCACCAGGGATAGTAAGTGGCTATATGAATATTTAAAAAGAAAATTAGATAAGAAGGAAAATTGCTAAAGTTAACTAGGGACATTACACAATTATTATTTAGAAAGTTTATATCAAGAGTAATCGTAATCCAAAATATGTATGACTCTAATAAAAACTGCCTTAAAATACACAGAATAAAATTTAACAAAAATGAAACAAGATAGAGAAATCCACAAGTATAGAGATTTCAAGAAATACATTTCAGTAATTGATAGGGTCAGTATGTAAAAAATCACCAAGAATATAAACTTTAAAAACACTATCAATGAACTTGACCTTTTTAACATTTATAAAACACTTTACTCAACAGTAGATGAATACAAATTCATTTTAAATGCAATGGAGTCCAAACTGCACTATAAAATAAAATTTAATAAACTGAAACACATTGAAATCATGCAACATTTATTTTCTGACTCCAGAGAAATAACACTAAAAGGAAAAACCATAAAAATGTTAAAATGATACATGAGCTGCACATACACACAACACATTAAAGAAAATATATTTTGAACTAAATAAAAATTAAAATATTCAAATGTGAATTGTGATTAGGGGAAAGCAGTGATTAGAGGAAAATTTATAAGCTTAAATGTATAAGAAAACAAATAATATTTCACAACATTACTTAAGGTAATACCTTTAGAAATTTGCAAATTGCTTAAGTTCAAATCAAGCAGAAGGAAGATAATAAAGGTAACAGCAAACAAACAAAACATAACAATAGAGAAAAATTAAAGCAAGCCATGTTGGATGAGAAGATATCAATACAATTGGAGAACTTTTGCCTGAATTAATAAAGAGGGAAAAAAGAGAGAAACATAAATAACCAATATGAGGAATGAGAGGAATAATTATAGAAAATATAAATATTAAAAGGCTGATATTGGAGAATTATAAGCAATCTTTTTCAAATAAATTGCATAATTAAGATGAGAAGGATGAATTAATTGAGAGACAGGGCTTCCCTGGTGGCTCGGATGATAAAGAATCTCCATGCAATGCAGGAGACCTAGGTTTGATCCCTGGGTCAGGTAGATTCCCCTTGAGAAGGGACTGGCTCAGTCAGTACAGTTGCTCAGTCGTGTCTGACTCTGGGACCCCATGGACTGCAGCACACCAGGTTTCCCTATCCATCACCAACTCCCAGAGCCTACTCAAACTCATGTCCATTGCGTCGGTGACACCATCCTACCATCTCATCCTCTGTCGTCCCCTTGTCCTCCTGCCTTCCATCTTTCCCAGATCAGGGTCTTTTCCAATGAGTTGGTTCTTCATATCAGGTCCAAAAGTATTGGAGCTTCAGCTTCAGCATCAGTCCTTCCAATGAATATTCAGGACTGATTTCCTGTAGGGTTGACTGGTTGGATCTTGTTGCAGTCCAAGGGACTCTCAAGAGTCTTCTCCAACGCCACAGTTCAAAAGCATCAGTTCTTTGGTACTCAGCCTTCTTTATGGTCCAACTCTCACATCCATATGCAACTACTGGAAAAACCATAGCTTTGACTAGACTAATCTTTGTCAGCAAAGTAATATCTCTACTTTTTAATATACTGTCCAAGTTGGTCATAGCTTTTATTCCAAGGAGCATGTGTCTTTTAATTTCACAGCTGCAGTCACCATATGCAGTAATTTTGGAGCCCAAGAAAATAAAGTCTGTCACTGTTTCTATTTTTCCCCCATCAATTTGCCATGAAGTGATGGGACTGGATGCCATGATCATCCTTTTTTTGAATGTTGAGTTTTGAGCCAGCTTTTTTCTCTCCTCTTTCACTTTCATCAAGAGACTCTTTTAGTTCCTCTTTGCTTTCTTCCATTAGGGTGGTGTCATCTGCATATATGAGGTTACTGATATTTCTCCTGGCAATCATGATTCCACCTTGTGCTTCATCCAGCCCAGCATTTCATTTGATGTACTCTGTGTATAAGTTAAATAAACAGGGTGACAACATACAGCTTTGGTGGACTCCTTTCCCAGTTGGGACCAATCTGTTATTCAATGTATGGTTCTAACTGTTGCTTCTTAACCTGCATAGAGATTTCTTAGGATGCAGGTCATGTGGTCTGGTATTCCCATCTCTTTCAGAATTTTCCACAGTTTGTTGTGATCCATAAAGTCAAAGGAGCTTTGGTATAGACATTAAAGCAGAAGTACATGTTATTTTGGAACTCTCTTGCTTTTTTGATGATCCAAAGGATGTTGGCAATTTGATCTCTGGTTCCTCTGCCTTTTCTAAATCAAACTTGAACATCTGGAGGTTCTCAGTTCACATACTGTTGAAGCCTCACTTGGAGAATTTTGAGCATTACTTTGCTAGCTTGTGAGATGAGTGCAATTGTGTGGTAGGTTGAACCTTCTTTGGCATTGCCTTTCTTTGGGATTGGAAAGAAAACTGACCTTTTCCGGTCCTGTAGCCACTGTTGAATTTCCAAATTTGCTGGCATATTGAGTGCAGCAGTTTGACAGCATCCTTTTTTAGGATTTGAAAGAGCTCAACTGGAATTCCATCACCTCCACTAGCTTTGTTCATAGTGATGCTGCCTAAAGCGCACTTGACTTCTCATTCCTGGATGTCTGGCTCTAGGTGAGTGACCACACTGTCATGGTTATCTGGGTCATTAAGACTTTTTTTGTGTAGTTCTTCTATGTATTCTTGCCACCTCTTCTTAATATTTTCTGCTTCTGTTCAGTCCATACCATCTCTGTCCTTGATGGTGCTCATCCTTGCATGAAATATTCCCTTTGTATCTCTAATTTTCTTGAAGAGATCTTTAGTCTTACTCATTCTATTTTTTTCCTCTATTTGTTTACACTGATTGTTGAGGAAGGCTGTCTCATCTCTCCTTGCTATTCTTTGGAACTCTGCATTCAAATGGATATATCTTTCCTTTTCTCCTTAGCCTTTAGCTTCTCGCATTTTCTCAGCTATTTGTAAGGCCTTGTCAGACAACCATTTTGCCTTTTTTTTCCCTCAGGGATGGTCTTGATCCCTGCCTCCTGTACAATGTCATGAACCTCTGTCCATAGTTCTTCAGGCACTCCATCAGATCTAATCCCTTGAATCTATTTGTCACTTCCACCATATAATCGTAAGGGATTTGATTTAGGTCATACCTGAATGGTCTACTGGTTTTCCCTACATTCTTCAATTTAAGTCTGAATTTTGATATAAGAAGTTCATGATCTAAGCCACAGTCCCTCCCAGCCTTGTTTTTTTAACTGTATAGAACTTCGTCTTTGGCTGCAAAGAATATAATCAATCAATTTTCGTGTTGACCATCTGGTGATATCCAAGTGTAGAGTCATTTTTTTGTGTTGTTGAAAGAGGTTGTTTGCTCTGACCAGTTTGTCCTCTTGGCAGAACTCTGTTAGCCTTTACCCTGCTTCATTTTGTACTCCAGGGCCAAACTTGTCTGTTACTCCAGGTATCTTCTGACTTCTTGCTTTTGCATTCCAGTCTCCTATGATGAAAAGGACATCTTTTTTTTGGTGTTAGTTCTGAAAGGTCTTGTAGGTCTTCATAGAACCATTCAACTTCAGCTTCTTTAGCATTAGTGGTTGGTGCATAGACGTGGGTTACTATGATATTGAATGGTTTGCTTGGAAACAAACAGAGATCATTCGGTGATTTTTGAGGCTGCACCCAAGTACTTCATTTCGGACTCTTTTGTTGACTATGAAGGCTATTCCATTTCTTCTAAGAGATTCTTACCCACACTAATAGATATAATGTTCATCTGAATTAAATACACCCATTCCAGTTCATCTTAGTTCACTGATTCCTAAAATGTCGATGTTTGCTCTTGCCGTCTCCTGTTTGACCACTTCCAATTTACTTTGCTTCACAGACCTAACATTCCAGGTTCCTATGCAATATTGTTCTTTACAGCACTGAACTTTACTTCCATCCCCGTCACATCCACAATCGGGTGTTGTTTTCGCTTAGGCTCCATCTCTTCATTCTTTTTGGAGTTAGTTCTCCACTCTTCTCCAGTAGCCAACCTTTTCACTCTCCTCTTTCACTTTCATCAAGAGGCTTTTGAGTTCCTCTTCACTTTCTGCCATAAGGGTGGTGTCATCTGCATATCTGAGGTTATTGATATTTCTCCCGGCAATCTTGATTCCAGCTTGTGCTTCTTCCAGCCCAACGTTTCTCATGATGTACTCTGCATAGAAGTTAAATAAGCAGGGTGACAATATACAGCCTTGACGTACTCCTTTTCCTATTTGGAACCAGTCTGTTGTTCCATGTCCAGTTCTTTTTTTTTTAATTTTTTAATTTTATTTTTAAACTTTACATAATTGTATTAGTTTTGCCAAATATCAAAATGAATCCACCACAGGTATACATGTGTTCCCCATCCTGAACCCTCCTCCCTCCTCCCTCCCCACACTATCCCTCTGGGTCGTCCCAGTCCATGTCCGGTTCTAACTGTTGCTTCCTGACCTGCATACAGGTTTCTCAAGAGGCAGGTCAGGTGGTCTGGTATGCCCATCTCTTTCAGAATTTTCCACAGTTTATTGTGATCCACACAGTCAAAGGCGTTGGCATAGTCAATAAAGCAGAAATAGATGTTTTTCTGGAACTCTCTTGCTTTTTCCATGATCCAGCAGATGTTGGCAATTTGATCTCTGGTTCCTCTGCCTTTTCTAAAACCAGCTTGAACATCAGGAAGTTCATGGTTCACATATTGCTGAAGCC
>NW_011494792.1:2094340-2095086 GCF_000754665.1 Bison bison bison | reverse complement strand
CTGGGTCGTGAAGTTCTTTTTTGTACAATTCTTCTGTGTATTCTTGCCACCTCTTCTTAATATCTTGTGCTTCTGTTAGATCCATACCATTTCTGTCCTTTATCGAGCCCATCTTTGCATGAAATGTTCCCTTTGTATCTCTAATTTTCTTGAAGAGATCTCTAGTCTTTCCCATTCTGTTGTTTTCCTCTGTTTCTTTGCATTGATCACTGAGGAAGGCTTTCTTATCTCTCCTTGCTATTCTTTGGAACTCTGCATTCAGATGAGAATATCTTTCCTTTTCTCCTTTGCTTTTCACTTCTCTTCTTTTCACAGCTATTTGTAAGGCTTCCTCAGGCAGCCATTGTGCTTTTTTGCATTTCTTTTCCATGGGGATGGTCTTGATCCCTGTCTCCTGTACAGTGTCACAAACCTCAGTCCATAGTCCATCAGGCACTCTGTCTATCAGATCTAGTCCTTTAAATCTATTTCTTACTTCCACTGTATAATCATAAGGGATTAGATTTAGGTCATAGCTGAATGGTCTAGTGGTTTTCCCTACTTTATTCAATTTAAGTCTGAATTTGGCAATAAGGAGTTAATGATCTGAGCCACAGTCAGCTCCCAGTCTTGTTTTTGCTGACTGTATAGAGCTTCTCCATCTTTGGCTGCAAAGAATATAATCAATGTGATTTCGCTGTTGATCATCTGGTGATGTCCATGTGTAGAGTCTTCTCTTGTGTTGTTGGAAGAGTGTGTTTGCTATG
>NW_011494792.1:2093797-2094240 GCF_000754665.1 Bison bison bison | reverse complement strand
CCCCCTTTCTCCTCCCTGCCCCCAACTCCCTCCCAGCACCAGAGTCTTTTCCAGTGAGTCAACTCTTTCGCATGAGGTGGCCAAGTACTGGAGTTTCAGCTTTAGCATCATCCTTCCAAGAAATCCCAGGGCTGATCTCCTTCAGAATGGACTGGTTGGATCTCCTTGCAGTCCAAGGGACTCTCAAGAGTCTTCTCCAACACCACAGTTCAAAAGCATCAATTCTTCGGCGCTCAGCCTTCTTCACAGTCCAACAATCACATCCATACATGACCACAGGAAAAACCATAGCCTTGACTAGATGAACCTTTTTTGGCAAAGCAATGTCTCTGCTTTTGAATATGCTATCTAGGTTGGTCATAACTTTCCTTCCAAGGAGTAAGCGTCTTTTAATTTCATGGCTGCAGTCACCATCTGTAGTGATTTGGGAGCCCAGAAAAATA
>NW_011494792.1:2092870-2093697 GCF_000754665.1 Bison bison bison | reverse complement strand
GTATAGAGCTTCTCCATCTTTGGCTGCAAAGAATATAATCAATGTGATTTCGCTGTTGATCATCTGGTGATGTCCATGTGTAGAGTCTTCTCTTGTGTTGTTGGAAGAGTGTGTTTGCTATGACCAGTGTGTTCTTTGGGCAAAACTCTATTATGCACAATACTGCATACAACCTCCTTAAAAATCCTTTTTAAGGAGGTCACCATTACCTTCATTACCCTTACCATAGTTTGCCAAACAGCAGGGACAGAACACAGCCCTACCCATCAGCAGCAAATTGGATTAAGAATTTATTGAGCATGGTCAGGCCCATCAGAACAAGAGAATAGCTACCCACTCCAGTATTCTTGCCTGGAGAATTCCATGGACAGTGGAGCCTCGTGGGCTGCTGTTCATTGGATTGCAACAAGTCTGACATGACTGAGAGACTAACACATCACCATCAGATCAGATCAGATCAGATCAGTCGCTCAGTCGTGTCCGACTGTTTGAGACCCCATGAATTGCAGCACGCCAGGCCTCCCTGTCCATCACCAACTCCCGGAGTTCACTGAGACTCACGTCCATCGAGTCAGTGATGCCATCCAACCATCTCATCCTCTGTCATCCCCTTCTCCTCCTGCCCCCAATCCCTCCCAGCACCAGAGTCTTTTCCAGTGAGTCAACTCTTCGCATGAGGTGGCCAAGTACTGGAGTTTCAGCTTTAGCATCATTCCTTCCAAAGAAATCCCAGGGCTGATCTCCTTCAGAATGGACTGGTTGGATCTCCTTGAAGTCCAAGGGACTCTCAAGAGTCTTCTCCAACACCACAGTTCAAAAGCATCAAT